>NW_027468685.1:3168926-3171426 GCF_046254945.1 Alosa pseudoharengus
AGCATTTGTTGTGATTATATAATCAAATGACTCATGATAACTTGAAATAGAAGGACAGAAGATAGGTGATTGATGTCCACAAGCACGAATTTCACGAGACAAATTAGAACAAACTGTTCCGGTAAAAACATTCTTGCCATGTTTAAAATGCTGCACTTTTCCCCTTCATAGCCTATCTCTGGCAATTCATTTTTGGATGACTTAAGATAGTTGTATTTTAGCCTACGTCTTAGACAGTAGCCTAGGCTACACCATTAGGCCATCTTGAGAATAAAAGACTTCACAGCTGCTAACGATCATCCTCCACAACCATGAGGATAGGTAGGCTAAACGGTCGTTTGTCGCCTTTTTGCTTCTTATTGTAAAACCAACTGTTAGGGCCTACACAAGTGATCGGCATCCCGGTCAATATTTGACATTAAAATGTCAATTTTGAAGCTATTTGTAACTACTGTATGTCTAGCCTATGCAAGCCGACTGTTGTAGGCTTGCCTACCACTCTGCAGTGCCTTGCCTACCGTTCTTGCCTACCACTCTTTTTGTAAACTAGATGTACAGCAGAGCGGTACAAAATATGACCGCCGCCCAGTCCTGCACATTTTTTCCACAAAAATAAGTCACGCTGAAAGGCATATATGATTCTAACTGTCTCACTGAATTGCATTATGCACACTCAATTCTCACTAGTATCTGCTAGACAACAAGTACCAAAACATGATTAGTTCATAGATTTCACATGTAATATACATTTTTCACAACCCCACCCCCATCTTGCCTGTTCATAATTCTGAGAAATTCTTAAATTGTGTGCATGTGTGCGTGTACATGTTTATGTGTGTGTGGGTGTGTGTGTGTGTGCGTGCATGTGCTTGTGTGTTTGCCTGTTTATGTGCCTGTGTGTGTGCATGTGCATGCATGCGTATATATGTCTACTGTCTGAGTATGTGTCATACGTAGGATTACTGTGAATGTATGTGTGTGCGTGTGTATCTGTTTATGCACATGTGTGCATATGGAATGGGTTTTATATGACCCCTGGAGGTAAACATACGCAAAAAATTGGTCATCCTAGGCCCTACGGTTCTCAAGATATTCACAGAAAACTGTGTCTGCCCTTCCCTCCTTTCGGGGGGTCCAGTCCAGCGGGGGGGCTACAGATCAAAACGAAAAGCGATGGTTCCATGCTATCCATGTGGGGTTACATGCCAAGTTTTGTGTACCCCGGTCTTTCAGTGTCCCGGGAATCCTTGTTGGTGTACGGTCACTAAATGTACACATACATTTTTTTATTGTAAGGCCCCCCATGAACGAAAGTCCACAAAACTTGGCAAACAATACTGGACACTGCACCCATCTCTCTCCACCTCCAGCAAACATTACTGGACACTGCACCCATCTCTCTTCCCCTCTCAAACAATACTGGACACTGCACCCATCTCTCTCAGCCTTCAGCAAACAATACTGGACACTGCACCCATCTCTCTTCACCTCTCTCTCTCCACCTCTCTTGCTCTCTCTCTCCACCTCTCTTGCTCTCTCTCTCTCCATCTCTCTTGTTCTCTCTCTCTCCATCTCTCCTTTCTCTCTATCCATCTTTCCTCCTCCCTCCCTCTCCCCATCTCTCTCTCCCTTTCTCTCTCCATCTCTCTCTCTCTCTCTCTCTCTCTCCCTCTCTCTATCCATCTCTCTCCCTCCCTCTCTCTCTATATCTCCTTCCCTCTCCTCATCACTCTCTCTACATCTCCCCATATCTCACTCCCGATTCAATTCAATTCAAGTGAGCTTTATTAGCATGACAAATATTTTTGCATTGCCAAAGCAGAACATTTAGACTCTCCCTCCCTCTCCCTCTCTCTTCCTCCCTTCATCTCTTCCTCTCTCCCTCCCTCCCTCTTTCCATCTCTCCCTCTCTCTCCCTCCCTCCCTGTCTCTCTCCCTCTCTCTTCCTCCCTCCCTCTCTCCCTCTCTCTTCTTTCCTCTCCCTCTCTCTCTCCATCTCTCCCTCCCTCCCTGTCTCTCTCTCTCCCTCTGTGCAGTGCCCACCTGTCTTGTGCCCAGTCTGCTGAAGGCATTAGGAAAGTTCCCCTGGTGGTACGTTTCCACTATTAGAGGTGCTGCATTCTTCCTGAGTGTCCTCAGCGGACCACACACATACACACACACACACACACACACACACACACGCACACACAGGGACCAGCAGCCCAGCTTCCTTCTGAGGAGCTTTCAGTACCCAGCAGGAGACGGCAGCACAGCAGCAATTAGCCTGGGAGGAGGAGGATGTGGAGGAGAGGAGGTGAGGAGAGGGGGAGGAGGAGGTGGAGAGGAGGAATAGCCTGGTTCCCCAGAGAGAGGAGGAGGAGGTGGAGAAGAGGAGAGGAGGAGGTGGAGAAGAGGAGAGGAGGAGGTGGAGGAGAGGAGGAGGAGAAATGAGAACTAATAGCCTGGGTCCACAGAGAGAGGAGGTGGTGGAGGAGAGGAGGAGGAGAAATGAGAACTA
>NW_027468685.1:3181426-3183926 GCF_046254945.1 Alosa pseudoharengus
TCTGATTTAAAACGCTTCTAGAAGCCAAACAGCCCATAACATCACAGAGCAGAGCTTGTGTTTTCAATGCTAATCTTAAGCAAACGCCACAGGCTGTCACGTATGGCCAGGTATCTGATTTTAAACGGCTCTTAAATAAACACATCATGCAAACATGAAAGGGAGCGTATCTGATTTGAAATGCTGCTCTTACATCACCTCTCATAATGACGTACTGGCGTATCTGATTGTAAACGCTGTTCTTAAACAAACTGCTTGTGTAATCAAATGTAGGTGCATATCTGATTTTAAACAACACATGAAAACACCTGTATAATCAGGTACAGATGACAATTCTGCTGCAGCTGAGACATTCCTTGGTGGCAGGACCAGAGAAAGAGAGAGGAGGAGAGGGGGGGGGGGGCTGAGGAGGAGAGGGGGGGGGGCTGAGGAGGAGAGGGGGGGGCTGAGGAGAGGGGGGGGGCTGAGGAGGAGAGGGGGGGGGGGGCTGAGGAGGAGAGGGGGGGGGGGGGGCTGAGGAGGAGAGGGGGGGGGCTGAGGAGGAGAGGGGGGGGGGGGGGCTGAGGAGGAGAGGGGGGGGGGGGGGGCTGAGGAGAGGGAAGACAGGGAGACACTTACAGATACACTTGGACCTCTTAGAGACACTCGGACAGATACACTCTCTCTCCCCCCTCTCCTTCTCTCTCTCCCCCTCTCCTTCTCTCTCCCCCCCTCTCCTTCTCTCTCCCCATCTCCTTCTCTCTCTCCCCCTCTCCTTCTCTCTCCCTCTCTCTCTCTCTCCTCTCTCCTCTCTTTTCCCCCCTCCTCATTTTTTGGTCATTGTGGTCATTTTTTTGCATATTTTGTGGGTGTGTTTTTTTTGGGAGGGTGGGGGGAGGGGTGTGGAGGGTGGGGCTTATTATGGGTTGGTTTTAATGTTACCTGGTTTCCTTTTTGACGGTCGATAAAGGAACCTTAAAAGTCTCTCTCTCCTCTCTCCTGCTCTCACTGAGTGATGTCACAGCATCTCCTCAGAGTGATGTCACGGCATCTCTTCAGTGATGTCACAGCGTCACTCATACATCTCAATGATGTTACAGCATCTCATCAGAGTGATGTCACAGCACAGCATCTCCTTAGAGTGATGTCACAGCGTCTCTTCAGAGTGATGTCACAGCATCTCCTCAGAGTGATGTCACAGCGTCTCTTCAGAGTGATGTCACAGCACAGCATCTCCTCAGAGTGATGTCATGGCATCTCCTCAGAGTGATGTCACGGCATCTCCTCAGTGATGTCACAGCATCTCTTCAGAGTGATGTCACAGTGTCTCCTAGGAGTGATGTCACGACCACGAAGGACATATTGCTTTTATTCAACAGTTCCATTACCAACTAATTTAGTTTTAAGATACAAAATTGTGTTTTCTATTGTTTATTTAATTTTTTGTTCGTTCATCCTCCGCCCACACACAGAGTTCTAATCTACCTTTTGGTTTACCATTGAAGAAAATGATCCAACATGGCAGAGCCAACTCTAAAACGGCAGAAATTCTGTATGAACAAAGAAGTTCAGGGTTTGTGCCCTTATATTTAAAAAACAAAGAGACAAACAATCACTTTTAAATCTAAAAACACAGGTTTTGTGACCAGAAAATACGTCTGAGCTCATTAACGAGCTATCTGTCTGCCAGCCACCTACTTTGCGTTTTCCTCACTCCAAGGTGACGTTATGAAATCGTTGCTCTCTCGCTATGAATGAATAGAATGTTCATGTTGGTAACTCAATGCAATACGCTGAGTGATTACTAGCAGTGAAGGGTCTTGAGTGGGGACATCGCAATGACTCATAGAATGCCTATCGTCCAATCAAAAATTCATAAATAGCTCGACCGGACAGAACTATTGTATAAATTGCTACATAATTGGCCACAAAATGCCTGTGTGTGTTTGTGTCTGTTTCTGTGTGTGTGTGTGTGTGTGTGTGTGTGTGTGTGTATGTGTGTGTGTGTGTGTGTGAGTCTGTGTGCGTGTGTGTGTGTGTGTAAGTCTGTGTGTGTGAGAGTCTGTGTGTGTGTGTGTGTGTGTGTGTCTGTATGTGTGTGTCTCACACACACACACACACCAGGGATGGAAATTAGCCACCCGCCCCCCGCCAAATGCGGGTAGTTTTGTGCGCTGGCGGGTGAATTTGGTCAACTTATCAGCCACTGTGGCGGGTAGATAAATAGAGCTAGCATAGGCTACCACAAATAGTCAGATCCGATCTAATTTTCTTAGTTATTGACGGTTAAAAATAAGAAAGTGTCTGTAGGGATCATGTAACGTTACCAGCCGTAAATCGCGCTGATTTGAAGTTCAACAACTACCAGTGAGCCGCCACCTGCAGCATAGCCTATAGTCACTGGTGCAGTGCTTCACTTTTTGCCATTACCATTAAGAAACTGTCGCTATGCTTTCATGTGCCACTGCTAGCTTATTTCAGGATGACTGCATAAACAAATCTAGTGAGATCTGTGGATCTG
>NW_027468685.1:3188926-3196426 GCF_046254945.1 Alosa pseudoharengus
CACTGTGTGTTCACTGTGTGCTGTGTGTGTTTCACTAATTTACGGATTGGGATAAATGCAGAGACCAAATTTCCCTCATGGGATCAAAAGAGTATATACTTATACTGAAGTTATTGCTATGCATTGTCGTAAGAAGATGTTTGCACAGTAAAAAGTTATGTGCATTGTCATCAGAAGATGTTTGCAGAGTAAACGTTACTGCTGTGTCGTAAGAAGGTGCTTGCACAGTAAAAAGTTATGTGCATTGTCGTAAGAAGATGCTTGCACAGTAAAAAGTTATGTGCATTGTCGTAAGAAGATGCTTGCACAGTAAAACGTTATTGCTGTGCCTTTCGACCATCTTGTCCAAAGCAGCATGGGAACCTTTGATTCTGATGGCACCGACAGTATAAATTTGCTTTTGAAACATAAACTAAGCACTTTGAGCAGGTTTTGCACTTTTGCAGGTAATCCACTGCGTGGTGCAGTTTGTACAATTTTTTTCAAAAAATTCACTTATACTGTCATGCAAATGTTAATGATGAATAGAGAAATGCACCAACGTTCCTGGTTTTGCAACAATGCAAACAGCACCTTTCACACAAACATTGCACAGAAATACACACACCCATTGAGCATGAGGGAACACACACACACAACTACACATGGGAGTAAAGATAGATAGATAGATAGATAGATAGATAGATAGATAGATGTGTTTGGAAGGGAAGGGATAGGAGGAGGGTATGTGGTGGGAGAGAGGATCTGAATGGGATTATTGGTTACTCTTTCTTGTTTAGAAGAGGACATTCCCTGTTTATTGTTATTGTTATTATTATTATTATTATTATTATTATTATTATTATTATTATTATTTGTTCTTGTTGCATTTTGTTGTTGAAATTATTAGCATTATTGTTTATCATGTATTTATGTCGAACAGAGACATATGTTAAAATTAAACATAAAAAACAAAAAAGATAGATAGATAGATAAATAGATAGATAGATAGATAGATATAGATAAATAGATAGGTTTCCTTACACACATGCACATACACCATGGACACAAACACATGTACTCATGATCAATGTTTATTGCAGTCTTCACTGCACGCATTTTTAATATGGACAGATGCCTATTAAATATAGGCCTAGTTTCTGTGCAATCTAAGGGCTAAAGAGTATAAAACATATAGAATAGAAAGATTGTACAAAGTTGCAGTCTTGCAAAAAAATATATTATATTGTCTTGGTATTATTTACGATCAGAAACATATATATGTATGTATGTATGTATGTATGTATATATATGAACATGTGAACCTTTGGTAAGACAATGAGGCAGTGGACTCCCAGTACATGAGGCTGCATAGTTACAGATCCCTGCTGTGATGGTCTCGTCTTGGCTCCAAACCTCAGCTGGGATTGGCTGAGGTTCAAACCTCCCGCCCACTCTCACATCCAAACCTCAGCTGGGATTGGCTGAGGTTCAAACCAACCACCCGCCCACTCTCACCTCTCTGCTTACACGGTGGATGCAACATGAACCGAGATGAAACAGTTCTCTCTCCTCGCGCGTATACACACCTCCCCTTTCATTAAGTCAGCTAACACACATACACACACATTGACACACCATCAGGAATCAGAGAAAAAAGTCTTTATCTGGCAAACCAGCTGCACTAAGAGAGGAAGCCTTATAGTCCACAGGCAGAAGAGGGAGATGGAGCTAGCTAACCGCTAACCCCTGATACCGTCAGGGCTGTGGGAGATGGCGCTAACCGCTAACCCCACATAGCTTCAGGGCTGTGGGAGATGGCGCTAACCGCTAACCCCACATAGCTTCAGGGCTGTGGGAGATGGCGCTAACCGCTAACCCCACATAGCTTCAGGGCTGTGGGAGATGGCGCTAACCGCTAACCGCTAACCCCTGATACCGTCAGGGCTGTGGGAGATGGAGCTAGCTAACCGCTAACCCCTGATACCGTCAGGGCTGTGGGAGATGGCGCTAACCGCTAACCGGAGATACCGTCAGGGCTGTGGGAGATGGAGCTAGCTAACCGCTAACCCCTGATACCGTCAGGGCTGTGGGAGATGGAGCTAGCTAACCGCTAACCCCTGATACCGTCAGGGCTGTGGGAGATGGCGCTAACCGCTAACCGGAGATACCGTCAGGGCTGTGGGAGATGGCGCTAACCGCTAACCCCTGATACCGTCAGGGCTGTGGGAGATGGCGCTAACCGCTAACCGGAGATACCGTCAGGGCTGTGGGAGATGGCGCTAACCGCTAACCCCACATAGCTTCAGGGCTGTGGGAGATGGAGCTAACCGCTAATTGCTAACTCCAGATATGATCAGGGCTGATGAAGATGGAGCTAGCTAACCACTAACCCTATAGACAGTGATGGAGATGGAGCTAGCTAACCCCAGAGACAGTCAGGGCTGTGGGATATTAACTAGCTAACCTCTAGCCCCCGGTACTATCAGGGCTGTGGGATATTAACTAGCTAACCTCTAGCCCCCGGTACCATCAGGGCTGTGGGATATGAAGCTAGCTAACCTCTAACCCCAGGTACCGTCAGGGCTGTGGGATATGAAGCTAGCTAACCTCTAACCCCAGGTACCATCAGGGCTATGGGATATGAAGCTAGCTAACCTCTAACCCCAGGTACCATCAGGGCTGTGGGATATGAAGCTAGCTAACCTCTAACCCCAGGTACCATCAGGGCTGTGGGATATGAAGCTAGCTAACCTCTAACCCCAGGTACCATCAGGGCTGTGGGATATTAACTAGCTAACCTCTAACCCCAGGTACCATCAGGGCTGTGGGATATGAAGCTAGCTAACCTCTAACCCCAGGTACCGTCAGGGCTGTGGGATATTAACTAGCTAACCTCTAACCCCAGGTACCATCAGGGCTGTGGGATATGAAGCTAGCTAACCTCTAACCCCAGGAGGAGGGGAGGGCAGTAGGGGGAGAGGGGCCTGAAAGGTGGAGGGGGTTGGCGGTGCTCAGTGTTGGGCTTGGGCCTTGTCCTGAGTGGGTCTGCGTGTGCTCTTCCCCTGTTTCTGGTTCTGTTTCTTGTTCTTGTTCCTCCTCTTCTTCGGCCCATCTGGCGCCGCCTGCGCCTGACCGGAGGTGTCCGTCTGGTGGACGGAGTCGTTGTGCTGCCGCGAGTAGCGCTTGCACTTGCAGGAGGTCACCGCCTGGATCTTGTAGGTGCGGGAGCTGCCGTCCACACACTGCAGCTGGATGCGCTGGGTCCTGGTGCGGTCGGTGACGCAGCGCCACTCCTGGGCGTCTCGCCGGGACCAGTAGCGGCCGCTGAGGCTGGCACCGATCCAGTTGGGCAGCAGGTGGTTGGGCAGGCACTCGCCCGCACACACCAGCTCCTTCACCGCAGTCAGGCTCGTGCACTGGCCGTCCGAGATGTACTTAGTGGAGCGCAGCTCTCGGCAGCCCACCTGAGTCTGGTCTGCAGGAGGAGAGAGAGGAGAGAGAGGAGATGAGGAGGAGGTGAGGAACGGTGGAGGCGAGAGGAGGAGAGAGAGGAGAGAAGGAGATGAGGAGGAGGTGAGAGGAGGAGGCAAGAAAGGAGAGAAGGAGGTGAGAGGAAGAGAGGAGAAGGAAGGAGAGAGAGAAGGGAAGGAGATGAGAGAGGAAGTTTGGAGGAGAGCAGAGGAGATGAGAGAAAAGAAAAGAAGAGAGGAGAAGAAAAGAGAGATGATGAGGGAAGACCAGAAGAGATGTAAAGCTGGACATCATTTGGGGTCAACACACATGTGCTTCCATAGTCATAGTTCGTGACTTACACAATATTCATACTTACAGGTCAGGTAAGGAAGGATAGTTGTTGTTTCAGTCTAAAAGTAGCCAATAGTTTATGTGTTTAATCATGTAAAAGAGTCGGCTAAATTACTAAATCATGTTTTAAGAATGACTAAGGATTCAGGTTTTAGAAAACAGTTTAATCATTCCTGTCAGGCTGTCATGACTGAACTGTGAACACTGCATCAGCAATCAAGCCCCACAGTTTGAGGGGCAAGTCCTGATCTGACTGTTCATTTTTATGACTAATTGCGCGTGACACTCGCGAGCTCTGCGTCTGTGGAAGCTGATGGAATAAGCGCGCGGGCTTTCTTGTGATGGCTTCAGGACGTCTGGCGGCAGCTAAAGATTGGAATGGGTCGATATGACGTATAACTGAGAACTACAGCACTATTAAAATTGCGTGATGACCGTGCGCCAAACCCAAGTGAAGCGCGTGAGTGTGCGCAAAAGGAAGAAGAGACCTACCCAGTTTTGCGCTTGTGTCCAAGCTCCTGCCTCCGTTTCTCGCTCTGTTCAGAGATACGTTTGTCGGTGTCTCGTGCACCGGCGGGAGGATGTGGCCGTTCAGCATCTCGGTGTCGCCGTTCTTAACAGCGTTACAGTTCTTCAGCAGAATACAAAGCAGCAACCCGAGCTGGTATCCACACGCGGGAGAGGACATTGCGTCGGTTAGAATGTGAGGCGCGTGTGTTTCGTCTCGGGACTCCCGAGTGACGTTATCATGTTACCTGTAGTAGATTGTGCATTTATACCCCTCCCGCCCTCTACTCTCAGCTCGCGCTGAAAAAAAGGGAAAAAGGAAAGAAAAGACACTGAAAGGCGCGTAACCACGCCCGCCTTCCTTTCATCAGAGAGAGAAAGAGAGAGAGAGAGAGAGATGAAGAGCTACCTGCCTGCCAAAGCCTGCCTCCCGAGAGACCGCGGGGCGTCGCGGCAGGATGTTGTGAAAGTGATCGCATGACTGAGGATAACTAATACAGGCTGTGATTATGTATGCATCGTGTGGCGTCCAACTAATACGGGCTGTGATTAAGCATGCACCGTGTGCATGGAGTTCTGCATCTGCACAGAGAGCCTCGCGGTGCTGGTGTTGTGATAGTCTTTTACACTTTACAGGAAAAGGTAGGGGGGCAGGTGGAGAGGGATATATGCTTGTGTTGGTGTAGCTCTACATTGCAGGTTAAACACGGGGGGGGTTCTCAGGTTTGAGCTGCAGAAAAGAAGCAGGAGAACATCCAGCTCTGTGTGTGTGTGTGTGTGTGTGTGAGAGTGTGTGTGTGTGTGAGAGACAGAGTGTGTGTGTGTGTGTGTGTGTGAGAGAGAGAGAGAGAGTGTGTGTGTGTGTCGTGAGCTCATCCTGTGAGTGACACACGGTATGGAAGCAACACAAAGCCCAGCATCTCCTTTCATTTGCCCCAAAAAAATGACCCTCATCCCTTCACACACACACACACACACCTCCACCCTGACCCCCACACCCCAATCCCAGGGACACGGTGTCCTGTTACCTTCTTCATCCTCCTCACTAACTTCACTCACACATATGCCCACTCACTCACTCACTCACTCACTCACACACACACACACACACACACTCTGTCTCTCTCTCTATTGAAGAAGAAGCCGTCACATCTCTATTTTGCAGCTTATTCCTTTTAGGCAAATAGTATTTCTTTGAATCTCTTTCTTTAAAAGCATGACCACGGGGATGATCTCAGTTTACTGCACACACACACACACACACACACACACACACACAAGGCATCCCTCCTACTGGCAGCAGAGGGGGGCATTAAAAAGCTAGAGGGGGAAAGACACTATAACAGTCATGTGATATGGTGGCCCCATTGGGCCATTTTCTGATTTTTCCATCTGCAAAATCAGAAACATGAGATCATCGCCTCATCTGTGCCATCAACTTAGCAGCCAAGATGATAGAGAGACTGCACAAAAGATAAATGGAGGTAGAGAGAGGATAGAGAGAGAGAGTGAGGAAGAGAGATTGAGTATGTTTAGAGAATAGGGTCAGGCAGAAGAGAGCATGCCATCTGGGTGACTGCAGGGCAGGTGAGGTTGAGCTATGGAGCTACTGAGCATGTGCAGGTCATTATAAGATGGGAGGTGGGGGGGTCAACACCCCCTACCCACCAACACACACACACACACAGGACATGCAGCAAGACCTGTGTGTGTGTGTGTGTGTGTGTGTGTGTTTGCACCACACTACTGGATCCAACCCCTACGGGACACAGAGCATTCAGGAGCCCAACAAAGCTCTCAAAACAAGAAGAGGAAGCATCAGATATCTCCTCATCTGATACCCTTCTTCACAGGGACACTCTCTCTCTTCTTTACCGGGACACTCTCTCTCTCTCTTCTTCACAGGGACACTCTCTCTCACTCTCTCTTCCTCACAGGGACATGCTCTCTCTCTCTCTCACTCTCTCTCTCTTCCTCACAGGGACATGCTCTCTCTCTCTCTCTCACTCTCTCTCTCTTCCTCACAGGGACATGCTCTCTCTCTCTCTCTCACTCTCTCTCTCTTCCTCACAGGGACATGCTCTCTCTCTCTCTCTCTCTCCTTCACAGGGGCGACCCCTCCTACTCTAGCACATGGCCGTGTGTGTGCATCACTGGCATCACCCAATGTGGGGATTCCTGTGTGTGTCCATGGGGATATCTCACTATAACACATGCCTGTCTGTGAATGGGAATATCTCACTATAATATGCATGTGGGATGGGGATATCTGTAACACCTCCCTGTGTGTGTGTGTGTGTTTGTGTATCCCTGTGTGTGTGTGTATTTCTGTGTGTGTGTGTGTGTATTTCTGTGTTTGTGTGTATTCCTGCGTGTGTGTGTGTGTGTCCCTGTGTGTGTGTGTGTGTGTGTGTGCATTACTGTAGCAGTGTGAGGGTATGTGTGTGTGTGTGAGAGTATGTGTGTGTCTGCACTTGCTGCATGAAACAAACTTCTGAGCATTCTCATTGTGACAGACACAGACAGACACTGTCCACTTGAAAAGGGAGTAACTGACAGGCTGGTTTAACAGCAGAACACAATAAGCGAGTAACTGACAGGCTTGTTTAACAGAATAAGACAATAAGGGAGTAACTGACAGGCTGGTTTAACAGAATAAGACAATAAGGGAGTAACTGACACAATGAGGGAGTCTGTGCACACACGAAGGCTCCTAATGATTGGTGAGGGACGTTGCATGAAGACTTCAGACTAACGTAGTAGGGTTGGATTTGAGGACAGTGACAGGACTCAGAGTGCAGGCAGTCTGATAAGCCCTTAGTTTTAATGTCCTATGCTGACCCCTGGTGGACTAACCTCCACAGTGCAGACTGGGGGTCACTAGTCACTTCGTCCTCTCTCTAGCCACTTGCACTCCCTTTGCGCATTCACATGGAGTGTCCGTCATATTAACGGCCGTCCCAAACCAATTATTGTTAAGTGATAGTGAGTTATAAACCTGATCTTGACCAGTCGAAGGTGTGTATCAATTAATGCTATGCTTCATGGACGAAATGTTAGTTCAGTAGTTCGGTAATCCGTGGTTCCATCATAACCTGTGTCCACTAGGGAGAGTGAAGTTTGTCCCAAAAATAGTATACCTTACGCACCAATCATTCTCACAGAGTGCACTCCAGAACTCTAAAATAGTATACGCTGCGCACCAAT
>NW_027468685.1:3208926-3213926 GCF_046254945.1 Alosa pseudoharengus
CAGGAGAGGCCTGTGTCTTACATCTAGTGGCCCTCCTGCATGATGAGTCTCCCATAAGTAGGAGAGCTGCTACTCAGCAGTCCTGACCACATGGCAGCGGAACAATGACCCCCATATGCTGCCCCCCCCCCCCCCCCCCCCCCCCCCGACCTCCTTCCTGGACCTTCCTGACCTCCGTCTGCATCCTCACACATTTACGAAACGTCCACTCTCCTGGACAACCGCTCCGCTCCATGTGTGTGGACATCGTTTACTCACAACACGCATATCCCTGGACTTATCAATAGCCATGATGTCTGCATGTCTGACCGGGTCTTTCTGTAATATCACGTGTGTGAAACGCAAGTGAAGGCACCAGGCTCCCGAGGAGAGCGCTGACCGCATCCTCATGTCATTGAGCCTGCCCCTACCCATCCGCAACCACTTTAGGCGCGTTCACACAACCACTTTAGGCGCGTTCACACAACCACTTTAGGCGCGTTCACACAACCACTTTAGGCGCGTTCACACAACCACTTTAGGCGCGTTCACACAACCACTTTAGGCGCGTTCACACAACCACTTTAGGCGCGTTCACACAACCACTTTAGGCGCGTTCACACCACCACTTTAGGCGCGTTCACACAACCACTTTAGGCGCGTTCACACAACCACTTTAGGCGCGTTCACACCACCACTTTAGGCGCGTTCACACAACCACTTTAGGCGCGTTCACACAACCACTTTAGGCGCGTTCACACAACCACTTTAGGCGCGTTCACACAACCACTTTAGGCGCGTTCACACCACCACTTTAGGCGCGTTCACACAACCACTTTAGGCGCGTTCACACCGAGAATGAGAACTATGACCATAACAAAACAAATACGAATGACACCGTCCACACTTAAACTATGACATCATTCTTCATCACGATAAAAAGCTGACAGCCAATCAGAATCCATCAGATTTTAGCCATCACATTCATCAACATGGGGAGAGACTTTTCTTATCGTTGGTCAGTATGGACTCTTTTATTGTTATAGTTCTAGTTCTCTTTATAGTCATTGTTCCTGGTGTGAACACTGCTTCATGCACACCGTTCAACCAATCAGCACTTACTTCAGGTACACAGATTACTCAATCAGCATTTAGTTCATGCACGCAGTTCGCCCAATTAGTGCTTAATTAGTTCATGCACACAGGTCACCCAATCAGCACTTAGTTCATGCATGCAGGTCACCCAATCAGCACTTAGTTCATGCACACAGTTCACCCAATCAGCACTTAGTTCATGCACGCAGTTTGTCCAATCAGTGCTTAATTAGTTTATGCACACAGTTCACCCAATCAGCACTTAGTTCATGCACGCAGTTCGCCCAATTAGTGCTTAATTAGTTCATGAACACACAGGTGTACAGGTGTACAGGTGTTTCTTACCTCATCCAGGCAGTTGACCCGCACATCTGCCCTCCCCATAAGAAGAGAGGCCGCGTCAATGTCCCCTGTGGAAGTGTGCATGTGTGTGTGTGTGTGTGTGTGTGGGGGGGGGGGGGGGTAATGGGGAGGAGGTCAGGTTAATATGCACAATATTTGTATATATATATATATATATATATATATATATATATATATATATATATTGTATATAATGTATACTGTAGATAGGTCTACACTGGCCAACAAGAACAAGTCTGCTTATTTGTTAAATACCAGACGTGCCCCCTACTGTTATTATCGTTTTTGACATTTTCAGACAATTTCAGATTTTTTAAATGATTCATTACATTATCATAATTAAGTCATAGTCATAATTAAGTTTTCCAGACTCAATAAAAGCATCATCCATTCCTCACCAGCAGCAATAACGTGTAGCATCTGCCGTTCCGCCGCCGTGAGGTCACCTTTCCGGGGAGGCGTCGAGCTCTGCTGGGCGATCATGTTGGGTCTTCCGTGATGGGAGTTGAACTCTCGGTGGAAATATTAAAATACACTTCCTGCCTTGAAAAGTCCGTCTGCAAGCTAGGTGATGAACTGCTGACCCGCCTGTGATTTATACCACGGAGGCTCGGCGAAGGGAGCCATCCTTTGGACCAAACCATCTCTTATATTTGTAGGGGTACACAGATTTGAGCGTTTGACATATTACACAGTTCTTTATCTCTATTCCCTGGTTGTGTAGGTCATTCAATACATTTCTTCAACCAATGTTTTTGTCCTAGACAATTAAAAACTCTTAGGCGCATGCTTCTTGCTCGTCTGTAACTGGCATATCTCTGCAAATGCGGCTGCACCTATTCCTCGCGTGAAAGGTTTACTCCGACTGTACTTTAACAGCTTCACCCACAAAGATTTAGTTGAAATTCAGACACTTTGTAACCGGAGTGCAAGAGTTTTTTGTTCGAGGTCAACCACTGCCAGGTAACTGCCTCTTCTGTGCGACCGCGTTACTTTGGTGGGTCTGTATTTACGATGTGTATGCTGTCAAGTGGAAAGGACATTGTGTGCTTCTGTTGTTACTACATTGTAACTGCGAACAAGTAACGGGCGCAGGAGATAACCTAACTGTTCAGGTTGTGTTGCCGGTAGTCATTACATTAAGTTGTGAAGCGTTTCTATCAAGCTTTTCCGCGGGTTCCGTTAATGTCAAACGAATGTTAACTCGTCAGTTCACTACCGTAATCCATAAGCTACGCGTGAGCCTCCCTGATGGCGCTTGGAGACAGATATATTATAACGGTAATAGGCTACAGTATTTCCATCTGCTGTCACGAATTTAGTGAGATATTTGTTGCTGATCAAATATTCGGTGGAATTCTAGATAGGCAGTTACTGGTGATAACCTGTTGTGTAGACTAGGATACGTCTTACAAGCTACTTAGCCTATATTTGAGTTAACATGTATATTAGCCTATGCTCTTGTAATATTCCAAGTTGGCTATGTGCATTGTGACTGTTAACTTAAATTAGATATGTGATTTTTGTATTTCCCGTGTGGCCTATTGTTTATGTTTCCTGGAGCCCTTATGGATAAATAATGTAGTAGGCTTGTCAGGAGTTTGCAACATAGAAACGGAAAGGAAATAAGTCTTCATAATGTCCTGATACTATGGCAACCTAAGACCGTTTAGTCTGCGTCCAGTCGGGGCTAGTGAATAGGCGCCTCGTGAAGTTGCGCAGCTGGAAACTTTGGAGAGGCAGGAGCGCGTGTCGCACCGGGAGTTCTACTATTGTTGGCGCAGGAGAGCCAAGCACTCGACTGTTACCCTGCACCTATAATTAGCTCGGTATCAGCGCTACATGACTGTGCGGGCCGTACTATATTTCGCCTCAGGTCAGATCAGCGTTCTGAAGGGCTTTGATGCATGGCCCGTCGGTGCCCGGATCCGTGCGCTTGAGCGCTGGCACAATTTCCGACCCCGTACGTGTTTATCTAGTCGGCATGGAAACGGTCTCATCTCCCCGGTCACTTCACGCAGGCACGATTGATACAGGGCTCTGGCAGGCGTCTATTACTGTTACCTCTGGTTCGCCCTTCTCCTGACGAAGCCCGGGGGTGGAGGTGAGCCAGAGACAGGCAGCCAGCTGCTCCTCTTAGGACGTGGGTGGGCGGAAGGCCGGAAGTGGACTCAGGCGTCATTGACGTCTCGCCTATGGTGCTGGGACAGCGTTTTTATCGGAAGCGTTTGGACGCGTTTAAATATGGTCGTGTTTACTTCCCGGAATGTTGTAATGGGAGAGCTACAGTAGCTGTCAATTGGGCTGGTGACACCAGATAACGTGAAGATGTGTTGGAATAGTTTTAAGATGCCTTGTGCAGAAGTGTGTGGAGAGTTGGACCACACACGTTATTGTATCCCTCTGAGAATCATATTTAGTGAATCAATGAATGTCTGGCGTTGACTGGGTTGGGTTGGCGTTGGTTGGGTTGGGTTGGCATTGACTGGGTTGGGTTGGCGTTGACTGGGTTGGGTTGGCGTTGACTGGGTTGGGTTGCCATTGACTGGGCTGGGTTGGCATTGACTGGGTTGGATTGGTGTTGTAGTGTGGAGATCTTGAATTTCCCCTTGGGGATCAATAAAGTATCTATATATCTATCTATCTGATCTGTGAGTTGTGTACAGTGTATGTACGTATGCAGAGAGAAAGATGTGTGTCTCTGTGTGTGTGTGTGTGTGTGTGTTGTTCTGAAGTGTGTAGCCAGCAGAGTGTGATGTGGTGAGCAAACCTCTCCCTCTCGACACCTTAAAGGACCAGTATGTAGGAAATACATGAACAATATATTGTAATCAATCCACAGACGTACTAACAACAGATCCTATCCATGGTGTTAGCCTCCTTGCACACACACACACACACAAACACACAACAGATACTATCCATGGTTTTAGCCTCCTTGCTTGCCTGCTCACTTTGCCTCCCATCCCACACTGTCTCTCTCTCTCTCACACACACACACACACACACACAAACAGAAACACACATACACACATGCGCTACCATTGCCTGCCTCCCATCACACACACACACACACACACACACACACACACACACATAAAAACACACATAGTCTTCTCACACAGACACACACGCTACCACTGCTCGCCTCGCCTCCCATCACGTACACACACACACACACAAAACACACACACACATGCACTACAACTGCTCGCCTCGCCTACCATCCCACACACACACAAACACACACACACACACACTCACACACACACTACCACAGCTCGCAGTTACAGTTACAATTACAGTTTTTTTCCAATTGCTAAAACACAATTTTGCAAACTATTGTGGTTTTATCAAAATACTTAACACAATTCACAAAACCACACACCCAAACTCCTCATATAGCCTGCAAAATGAAGCACTGCAACCAAAACTACATATAGCATTATCAATATCAAACCTTTGCACCAAAGGGCACACACGTTCATATTACCAGATTGTTGTCTAACCAACTACACACTGTTGGGCATAATGAAAAGCACTCTCATCTTTAGTATGCTTTG
>NW_027468685.1:3223926-3236426 GCF_046254945.1 Alosa pseudoharengus
GCAGATGGATTATGATGGAGTGTGCCTTTCTAAGACATAGACTTTCAGACTCTGTTTATCACTGGGCCCATAGAAAGTGCCTCAATGATGGTTCAACTTGATAACTGTGTGTGTGTGTGTGTGTGTGTGTGTGTGTGTGTGTGTGTTGCCTGTGGAGCTCACTGTTGCTCATCGCCTGAGCCTGTACAGTAAAACAAGCAAACCAAATGAAGTAAACGTTCCACTCAGTGTTGTCTGTTTTCAGGTGTTTAATAAGCTGATCAGGAGGTATAAATACCTAGAGAAGGCCTTTGAGGAGGAGATCAAAAAGGTAAACCTGATTTGCTGAATCCACACCATACTAGCACAATAGCACACACTGCATCACCAATGCATACAAAATACTAGCACAATAGCATACCCACACTACATCAATACATACACACACTGCATCAAGACATACACACACTAGCACAATAGCACACACTGCATCAAGACATACACACACTAGCACAATAGCACACACTGCATCAAGACATACACACACTAGCACAATAGCACACACTGCATCACCAATACATACACACACTAGCACAATAGCATACCCACACTGCATCAATACATACACACACTGCATCAATACATACACACACTGGATCAATACATACACACACTGCATCAATGCATACACACCCTGCATCAATGCATACCCACACTGCATCAATACATACACACACTGCATCAATACATACACACACTGCATCAATACATACACACACTAGCACAATAGCACACACTGCATCACCAATACATACACACACTAGCACAATAGCATACCCACACTGCATCAATACATACACACACTGCATCAATACATACCCACACTGCATCAATACATACACACACTGCATCAATACACACACTGCATCAATACATACACACACTAGCACAATAGCACACACTGCATCAATACATACACACACTAGCACAATAGCACACACTGCATCACCAATACATACACACACTAGCACAATAGCATACCCACACTGCATCAATACATACCCACACTGCATCAATACATACACACACTGCATCAATGCATACACACCCTGCATCAATGCATACCCACACTGCATCAATACATACACACACTGCATCAATACATACACACACTGCATCAATACCCACACTGCATCAATACATACACACACTGCATCAATGCATACCCACACTGCATCAATACATACACACACTGCATCAATACCCACACTGCATCAATACATACACACACTGCATCAATGCATACCCACACTGCATCAATACATACACACACTGCATCAATACACACACTGCATCAATACATACACACACTAGCACAATAGCACACACTACATCAATACATACACACACTAGCACAATAGCATACCCACACTGCATCAATACATACACACACTGCATTAATACATACCCACACTGCATCAATACATACACACACTGCATCAATGCATACCCACACTGCATCAATACATACACACACTGCATCAATACACACACTGCATCAATACATACACACACTAGCACAATAGCACACACTGCATCAATACATACACACACTAGCACAACTGCATCACCAATACATACACACACTAGCACAATAGCATACCCACACTGCATCAATACATACACACACTGCATCAATACATACACACACTGCATCAATACATACACACACTAGCACAATAGCACACACTGCATCAATACATACACACACTAGCACAACTGCATCACCAATACATACACACACTAGCACAATAGCATACCCACACTGCATCAATACATACACACACTGCATCAATACATACACACACTGCATCAATACATACACACACTAGCACAATAGCACATACTGCATCACCAATGCATACACACGCTAGCACAAAAGCATACCCACACCGCATCAATACATACACACACTGCATCAATAAAACATACTACATACTAGCACAATAACACACACTGCATCACCAATACATACTAAACAATAACATTCCCACACTAGACCAAAACATACTAAATACTATCACAATTGCATTCCCACACTACACCAAAACATACTAAATATACTAGTATAATAACACATATAATGCACATAACATGGTATGCATTTTCAAGTAATCTACATACTGGTTAAAAGACTCACACTACATCACCAAAATCCACTTCATAGCCACTAATCATACACAAAAAAAAACCTGGTGTCATGAAATAGAACCAGGGTGGTGGCCGTGGACCTGTTGAGAGTCTTTCCGTCAAGTTCATGCATTGCACATGTGTAGGTCTTTGGTTAGTCTCTGATGGTGTGACGTCACTTCCTCTGCAGTTGCTGCTCTTCCTGAAAGCGTTCTCGGAGACGGAGCAAACCAAGCTGGCCATGCTGACGGGCATCCTATTGTCCAGTGGCAACCTGCCCCCGCCCATCCTCACCAGCCTCTTCAGCGACAACCTTGTCAAGGAGGGTGAGTCTGACACACACACACACACACCAGTCAATCCTGGCAGTTTATATATATATATATATAAGTATATACTCTTTTGATCCCGTGAGGGAAATTTGGTCTCTGCATTTATCCCAATCCGTGAATTAGTGAAACACACTCAGCACACAGTGAGGTGAAGCACACACTAATCCCGGCGCAGTGAGCTGCCTGCAACAACAGCGGCGCTCGGGGAGCAGTGAGCGGTTAGGTGCCTTGCTCAAGGGCACTTCAGCCATGCCTACTGGTCGGGGTTCGAACCGGCAACCCTCCAGTTACAAGTCCAAGGCGCTAACCAGTAGGCCACGGCTGCCCCTCTAAACATTTAAACGTTTAAACAGTACCATTGCTACATGTAGCTCTGTTGTGCCTTGTGTGGTGTCAGGAATCTCTGCATCCTTTGCTGTGAAGATGTTCAAAGCCTGGATGGCAGAGAAGGACGCCAACTCTGTCACCTCTGCACTCAGGAAGGCCAACCTGGACAAGAGACTGCTGGTAGGGCCGGCCTCCTGTCTCGTGCTGATGATGTCATGATGCCTGATGCTGTGGCTGAGTGGGAGTGTGTCAGTGGGTGTCTATCACACTTGTTACTATAGCAACTCTATAGATGTATGAATGTGAGTGTCACTTCTTTTCATCATGGAGAAGTGTTTCCATGGTGATGCCTTCTGTGTGTGTGTGTGTATGTATGTGTGTGTGTGTGTGTGTGTGTGTGTGTGTGTTATCTAACTCATGTCATGAACCTTTCCCTGTAGCTTCCATGACAACAGAATCAGTTCACCTCAATCCACATGTAGTCCAAGAGTATTGCGATGTGTGTTTTAGAGTAATGCGATGTGTGTTTTAGAGTAATGCGATGTGTGTGTGTGTGTGTGATGTGTGTTTTTAAAACACATAGTCCAAGAGTAATGTGGTGTGTGTGTGTGTGTGTGTGTGTGTGTGTGTGTGAGATGTGTGTTTTTGTACTCCACTAAAACACGTGTGTTTGGGTTTCACTCATGTGGGGATGGGCTTCACTCTTGCTCCAAGGAAAAAAGTGTATCAGAACACTAATCTACACAAGCCCTCTCTCTCTCTAACACACACACACACACTGTAACGCAGGATGACCTGATGGTCAGACGTGTAACCCCATTATCAGGATCCAGAGGGTTCCCTATGAAAGTCCCAGCGGTTCCATATGAAAGTCCCGGTGGTTCCGTAATGAAAGTTATTCCAGAGTGACTGTCAGTGAAGAACCCCTACTCTGTAGGAGCCTTGGCACTGCACAGGAAGTGATGTCATTGTGTTGTAATGTGTGTGTGTGTCCCCTCAGGAGCTGCTTCCTCCAAATAAGCAGACGGTGGAGCACTTCTCCAAGTACTTTAACGAGGCGGGCCTGAAGGAACTGTCTGAGTTCCTGCGTGTGCAGCAGACCCTGGGGACCCGCAAGGAGCTGCAGAAGGAACTACAGGAACGCCTGTCCCAGGAGTGCCCTATACGAGAGGTACACACACACACACACACACACACACACACACTGTCCCAGGAGTGCCCTATACGAGAGGTACACACACACACACACACACACACACACACACACACACACACACTGTCCCAGGAGTGCCCTATACGAGAGGTACACACACACACACACACACACACACTGTCCCAGGAGTGCCCTATACGAGAGGTACACACACACACACACACACACACACTGTCCCAGGAGTGCCCTATACGAGAGGTACACACACACACACACACACACACACTGTCCCAGGAGTGCCCTATACGAAAGGTACACACACACACACACACACACACACTGTCCCAGGAGTGCCCTATACGAGAGGTACACACACACACACGCACACACACACACACACACACACACACACACACACACACACACATACACACACAAAGCAGTCTCTGTGAACATGCAAAGAGCTGCATAAAGAACTAAACGAATGCCTCTCCCAGGAGTAACCTATATGAGAGGTACACACACACACACACACACACACACACACACACACACACACACACACTCACACACAAAGCAGTCTCTGTGAACATGCAAAGAGCTGCATAAAGAACTAAAGGAATGCCTCTCCCAGGAGTAACCTATATGAGAGGTACACATACACACACACACACTTACACACACACACACACACACACACACACACACACACACGTATTTGGATTTTGTTGTGATTATTTCATCTTGTTTCATGTGTGTGTGTGTGTGTGTGTGTGTGTGTGTGTTTGCTTTGTGTGTGTGTGTGTGTTTGCTTTGTGTGTGTGTGTGTGTGTGTGTGTTTGCTTTGTGTGTTTGCTTTGTGTGTGTGTGTGTGTGTGTATGTGCTGTGTGTGTGTGTGTGTGTGTCTGTTTGTGTGTGTGTGTGTGTGTGTAGATAGCAGCATATGTGAAGGAGGAGATGAAGCGGAATGAGCTCCAGGAGCAGGCTGTGATTGGTCTGCTGTGGACCTGCCTCATGAACGCTGTAGAATGGAACAAGAAAGAGGAACTGGTTGCTGAGCAGGCTCTCAAACACCTGAAGGTACACACACACACACACACACACACACACACACACACACGACGGGTCGGGTTCGGACAAGTATTTAGAAATTGTAGTCTGGTTTGGTTCGGGTTCGGACACATGGGGGCGATATGCATTGGAAGCTTTACATTTAAAATAGCTTATTATGTTGGGTATCCAACAGATCTGCTTCACATGATGCAAACGTTTGTTTTTTTAAAATAAAATAAAATGTAAAAAAGGCCTAACAGCTTTCTTCCTGTGTGCAAGATTTGTTTAAGTAGCCGTGACAACGCATGTGCATTTTAGGTGGCACGTCTTGGGTGAAGTTAAAAAAAAGTTGTTAGCCTATCAGGAGATTTTAAGACCAAAGAAAACTAAGCAAATTAACTCTAGGCCTACTATGTAAAGGCAGTCCTATTTGCGTTGCATACTGTGGTAAAGACATAGGCTACCGGTAGGCTATAAGGTCGTTTCGTTCAACTGGAGGAGGATTTCCTCGAGTTGCCCCAATTAACGTTGATGCTGCATATGGATCAGTGACAGAGGGACTGCAGTTTCGAAGACTGTTGCAGTTCATTTCAAGTCTTTTCGTCAATGATAAGACTAGAATTCTACTTGCTTGGGCCTCTTGTTAATGTGCGCTGTGTGTGACCTGCGTGTGTGCACGCTCATCTGATTCTGTAGACAAGAATTCCATTTGTTGTTTGTTCCGTTTAATGGGCTAAAGACAGGCGTGAATGTTTAATCACTAGCATGGGAATAACTGAGGCATCATCTGCGTCGGGCTCGGGTCGAGTTCGGACATAAAAATGAAAATGCCCGTTGGTTTCGAGTTCGGACGCAACTCTGTCGGACGCGGGCCAGGTTCGGACAGAAATTTGCGGCACGAACCGCACTCTAACACACACACAAACACACACACACAGAGGAATGAATAAAAATGATTTAAAAAAGTGTTAATACAGCAGAATGAGTGAGTGTTTTATATATATATATATATATATATATATATATATATATATGATACTCAAGTTTCCCAGTCCTGTTCTTTTTCAGCATAATCTGAAAAAAAAAAAAAATCTGCTGAAAAACCCATTGAATGCAATCTGACAGGTGTAGTCTGCCATCTGGTGGAAGAACAGTGTCCTGCAGGCAGCACTGTGCCTTATAAAACTTAAAGTGTATGCTCTGCCCAGATTTTCTGACATAGTAAAGCCAAATGGTTTTAAAAGATAGGAAAAGGGAAGAAACAGAATTGATTGATTCAAATGTTATTATCGCATTTATACCCCTAAAGCCTGACACATTATATAACACAAAAACCATTTAACAATAAAAAAAAAAATTGTATTGATCAAATGATCCAACAGACTGTACAAATTCCAAAAACTAGAATTTTCCCTAGTTCCCCCCCCCCCCCCCCCAGAATTAGATAACAGTATACATCCCCTTCTGCTTTCTATTAGTGCAATAACCCAGTCTGACACCATTAGCCTAGCTTAGCATAATTAACTGAAAGTGGGTAAGACCAGCAGGCCTATAGCTCCCTTTTAGCTAGGCTAATTGGTCTAACACACTTCCAGTAAATTATGCTAAGCTAGGCTAACTGGTCTAACCCACTTCCAGTAAATTATGCTAAGCTAGGCTAACTGATCTAACCCACTTCCAGTAAATTATGCTAAGCTAGGCTAACTGGTTTAGCCCACTTCTGACCTGTCGTACCCTGTCGTGTGTTCCAGCACTACGCCCCCCTGCTGGCCATTTTCAGCTCTCAGGGCCAGTCGGAGCTCGTTTTGCTGCTGAAGATCCAGGACTACTGCTACGACAACATCCACTTCATGAAGGCCTTCTCCAAGATTGTCGTGCTCTTCTATAAAGGTGCTTACACCAGCCAGCATGGGAGGCCGCTCATGTCTGGAGAAAAGCTCACTGATAAAGTCCACACCATTTAGAAAAGACAAATAAATCCTGTCTGTAGGACAGGATCACTGGAGCACACAGATGTTTACATTGCTTATTTTTATTTTAGAAAGGTGCAGCACATGACTAATGTTTCAAATGTAACATTAGTCATTTGCTGCACCTTTTAAACATAAAACTAGAAATGCAACAATGAATTACCAGTGCATGAAAATGAAGATTGTGATATGTAAAATATCATGTATAGTTAAAACAGATAATGCAGAGATGGTTACTAAGATGTTGCTAGGATAGACATGGTAGTTGCATAGTTTAAAGGGACACCAGGCAAGCCTGATGCTTTTTCTCTACGAAACTCCCCCTCGCTCGGTCTGAAGCTCTTTTCCTTTTCTTTGCATCTTCCGTCAAGGGTTTTCGCTGCTTCTTCGCCGGCTCTGCCATTATACACACGTTTGCAACAATCGCTAGCGTTTCGTTAGCCTCCCTCTGTGCTGTGGATGCAGGATGGAAACTGAAACTGCTTCGGTCGCCGGGTACGATACTGAACACTGAACTTGCAAGCGGGATATTCTTCCTACAGGCAGTAGGGGCGGGCGAGTCATTTAACAATAGCCTACCGACTTACTGTCGTGGCAGATATTCAGACTCGGGCCAGAAATTAAGTCCAAACATCTTGCCCACAACGTAACAAAAATACACCATTATAAGTGCTGAAGTCAAAAACTTCTCCCAAAAAGAAGGCGCAAAAGTCCGGCAGAGTTCCGTGCAAAAATTCCTTTAATGACTACATAGCGCAAAGCCTGTGTGGATCGCACGATCGCACTCCCGAACAAAGGTAGAAGTCTCTTACTTATACCCCTCCAAAATGCTGACACAACACTACCCCGAACGAACTTTTCACCTTAAGTTTATTGAAAGTTCAGGGGTGTACAGTATAGAGTGATCACAGGTCATACATTGTGCATGGGTTAAATATCGTTCACCCCCCTGCACTCTCCTACTGGTTGTTATGAGTAGAGCTCGCCCTGTGTACGCGTTATCTTGCAGCTTCAAGGCCGACTTTGGTTTCTTCAAAAGGATAGGCTAAGGCAGCATGAGACACAGTGCAACAAAATGAGACACAGGGCAGCAAACAGAGACATAGGGATACAAAGCGCACATAGGGGGAATTCTGGTAGAATAGCTTCATGTTAATAGTATTAGTTAAACTTGTTATTTAAAATGTTATAAGAGTATTATGGTTAGGAATAACTTCAGTGTATTACTTGATTATGATTAAGGTTATATGAATACATGCTTTACAGTTTCAAACTCTCTCTCAGTGATGTCTACAACCCATAGGATAATTTTATACAACATTACGAAGATGATTGTTGTTGATAGACAGATGGTTTAATGGATGTTGATAGGCAGATAGTTAAATGGATGTTGATAGGCAGATAGTTTAATGGATGTTGATAGGCAGATAGTTTAATGGATGTTGATACACATCGTTTAATGAATGTTGATAGTTTTAGATATAAAGATGAATGCACATAATTTAAAAGTTGTTAGATAGTTTAACTAGTAAACTAGTTGTCAGATAGTTTAATGCATCTTAATGGATATTAACAGTGCCACCACTACCACCACATGCATCACACATTGTGGAAAGAGCACCAAGTGACAGAGGGGGCACCACAATTTAGCCAATAAATATCTTTACTCCAAACTGCTTTCCACTCTTCTTAGAAAACATTTATAATGTCAAAATGCACCTACAGCATGTTAGATAAGGATGATACTTTTGGGGTCCTCTCTCAACCTCCATTACGCAGCAGATCTAACTTAAACGTTATGCTACCAAAAAAAACAAAACCATAATTCGCGCTGGATGCTGCATGACGCAACATTGACCCTCCTGCTGGATGCTGCGTAGCGCAACATTGACCCTCCCGCTGGATGCTGCGTAGCGCAGCATGCTTTTTATTTCATGTTTCTAGGTGCTACAGAGGCTTAGATATTAAATTTTGGTAGACGTTGACAATTTTTTGTATGTTTTCAGAAAACCCTCAGGAGATAAGGTTATTTAGTCTAGAATGCCATAGGATTCTATAGGCGTTTTTAGCAGGCATTTTAGGAGTAAATGGGTTAATACATTAACCTGTGTATTAACCTCATAGCTTAAGACAATGTACAAAATCAATGTATAAACCTCGGCTATGAATTACGGTATGTCATTTATTTGAGAAAGCGCCTGAGCGCGCACGAGAGGAAGAGAGAGAGTGGCAGGTTCCAGCTGGCTTGTCATTGTTGATAATTGATATCTCCTTTTTAATATACATGTAAAAAAGTCAAAAAAAAATCACCGCTCATCTGTTGAGGTGCTGGATTAACAAGTAACTCAATAAATAGAGTAAAAAAAACTTGTTTGCAAAGACTTGAGTGTGCGGATTTTTCTTTACTTTTTATTAATATACATGTAAAAAACTTTTAAAAGGAAATGATGAAGGCAACAAAGGCGAGGCTAGAGCAGATTGCTGGGTCCCACTACTGACAATTTATTAACTGTGAGAGGGAACTTTGACATAGGCTGCACTCACTTTGATTTGGAAATTGGACAAGAATATGGAGAGTGATATTTACCTTTGTGTAATAGAATTGGTGAGTCTTGAAGTCTTCAATAATTAATTTCCCCTTAAACTAAGCATTTACATGAAGCACATGATGCTGATTGAAAACGCATTCCACTCAGATAGCTTGGTGGCTACGAGGCTCATAATTCACTTTACATTGCAAACAGAAAATGTCTAGTAAGCATCATGTCATTACATGCTTCTATTTCCAAAAGAATGAAGGCTGTTTATACCAACTTAATATTATGCTAATCATTGTTAATATGTTGCTATAAATGTGACACAAACAATGTTAACATTTGTGGACTAGCCATAGAATGGAGCTGGCAAGTGATCAGTATGAGAACCGGGTAGACACAATGTTCTTAAAGTGACAATGCACCATTTATAGATTAGTTGAACAGCATCAAATTAGTAATATTTCTTATCAAATTAATATTTTAAAACAAAATTTGTCATTATTATAATTGAAATAATATAAAACAGCTTTGGGAACCTGAATGGCCTGCAGCGGCCCTGAATGTTGATAGATAGTTTAATGGATGTTGATAGATAGTTTCATGGATGTTAATAGGCAGATAGTTTAATGGATGTTGATAGGCAGATAGTTTAACAGATGTTGATAGACAGATAGATTAATGCATGTTGATAGGCAGAAAGTTAAACGGATATTGATAGACAGTTTAATGGATGTTGATAGGCAGATAGTTTAATGGATGTTGATACACATAGTTTAATGAATTTTCATACTTTAAAAGTTGATAGTTTAAAAATTTAATTTAGATAGTTTAATGGATGTTGATAGGCAGATAGTTTAATGGATGGATGAATGGTTTGAAGTAGATGGATGGAGAGAAAGTTGGATGGACGTTGCCTTGTATCCTGTATCCCAATTGAGAAAAAGTGGGCTTAGTTGAGCAGATGGCAGTTGATACAGGTGCAAATCAGTTTAATTGGCTCTTTACGGGGACCTAATTGAGGCCACTTACCAACGAAAAGGAAAGTCGCTTTGGACAAAGGCGTCTGCCAAATCCATAACCATAAGTCTCTGCTGGACTGGGCTGATGAGCTCTTGCATGCTTGTGTTTGTGTGTTTGTGAGTTATAAACATTGGGTTTGCTCTCTGTGTTGGTTCCCAGCAGATGTCCTGAGGAGCTCTTGCATTCTTGTGTTTGTGAGTTTTAAACATTGGGTTTGCTTTCTGTCTCGGTTCCCAGAGGACATTCTGAGCTGCGCTGCGGAGCTCTTGCATTCTTGTGTTTGTGAGTTATAAACGTTGGGTTTGCTCTCTGTGGTAGTTCCCAGATGACGTTCTGAGGCGCTCTTGCATGCTTGAGTTTTTTTGTGTGTTTATGAGTTATAAACTTTGGGTTTGCTCTCTGTGTTGGTTCCCAGCGGACGTCCTGAGCGAGGAAGCCATTCTGAAATGGCACAAAGACGCCCACTCAGCCAAGGGCAAGAGCATCTTCCTGGAGCAGATGAACAAGTTTGTGGAGTGGCTTCAGAATGCAGAGGAAGGTGTGTGCGTGTGTGTTTGTGTGTATGTGTGTGTGTGTGTGTCTACAGAGGAAGATAAGATATTTTTAGATGAGAAATGATAGTGATGTATCACAGGTTGTTATTATTAATCTATTTACATGTTAAGTTATTATTAATCTATTTACATGTTAAGTCTCAACAGTATGTTTTCTTGTGGAAAAATATGTTTTACAGTGCTTTCTTTTATTCCTTTCTTGTATTCTCTCTTCTTCCCTTTCTTTCTTTCTTTCTTTCTTTCTTTCTTCCTTTCTTTCCTGCAGAATCTGAGTCAGAGGGCGAGGAAGACTAGCTCTTGATGCACCTTTAGTCCCCACAGTGTTGCATAGTGTCCAAAGTCCCAGACACCCCTCCACACACACACATACACACACACACACCCAAACATATACTGTACATACACACTCTCGCACACACACACTCCAGAGGAGGAAGCCGAGGGCCTCCTGGCTCAGTGCTTACCGAGCTCTAGCCACAGGCCCGTAGATAAGCCTTTATGACGCCCCCTAGTGGGCACTGTCTGCCAGTGCTCCTCAGGTACAGCCGGACACACAGGCCTTTAAGGTAGAAGATCTTGAAACTTGATCAAACGCACTTGTGTATGTAACTTGGCAATGCTTTTTGTTCTCTTTTTAATAATAAAAAAGATGTTTTGTATACACCAATGCTTCAGAGGTCTCTGTGTTCCTTATTGACTGTCTGCAGTATACTGTACTTTGTCATCACTCTTACCACTTTCTCAAATAAACCCTGTCCCAGTTAAAACAACCGTGGGATGGATAACTTTATTGTGATAAACTACCGGTAATTCCACTTTTATGTTCCCTGACCCTTACAGAAGACATAATGTATTATGCCCGTGCTGCATGATGCAAACGTTGCGAGAGGAGTGAACATGCAAGGTTTATAAGATAGAGATAGATAGATAGATACTTTATTGATCCCCAAGGGGAAATTCAAGGTCTCAGTAGCATACATCACACTTGCTTACTAATTATTTTTTATTTTTAAATGATTTTACCTTGTGTTTTATGTTTTCTTTTTATTATGATCTTTACCTTTTAACTATTCTTTGACTATATTACCTTTCTATGCTTTTATTTGTTATTATTGTTTGGTTTTGTTTATGTAAAGCACATTGAATGACCTCTGTGTATGAAATGTGCTATATAAATAAACTTGACTTGACTTGACTTGACTTACAGCAGAAAGAGTAAATATAAGTATATACATAACAAAACTCCACTGTACAATAGAGGCAGTAGATAATAAGAAAAACTAAATACTAAATATACTATATAAATTAAATAAAAAAAATCCACAGTGTGCTTAAGGATGATCAAGCATGAGGCACTTGCAGTGGCAGGGCCGGGACTGGGCCT
>NW_027468685.1:3241426-3248926 GCF_046254945.1 Alosa pseudoharengus
GTACAACACACTGGTTGGCGAAAGGTCAAAGTTCAGAGGTCCCACTGCCACACTGATACAGGGATGAAAAGGTCAAAGTTCAGAGGCCACACTGGTACAGGGAGGAAAGGTCAAAGTTCAGAGGTCCCACTGCCACACTGGTACAGGGAGGAAAGGTCAAAGTTCACACCTCTACAGTGGTACAAGGAGCAGAGGTCAGCTCAGCAGCTCACACCACTGTTACAGGCAGGAGAGGAAGGAAGGGTCAGAGGTCACACCTGCATGCTGGTATGAAGAAAGGGAAGAATTGGAGTCACACTCTCATAGGGTGCAGATCATTTCTCTATTTGTCCTCCCTTCCTCCCTTACTCCCTCCGTCAGGGTGCAGATCAATTCTCTATTTCTCCATCCTCCCTTTTCCTTCCTTCCTCCCTCCTGTCCTAACCCCTCCTTCTGATTAATTTTGTGAAGGAAACAAGGAAGGACCGATATGAGAAATGAGACCCTGCTCACTCGCCGATCACTTTTAATAAACGTCAATTACTGATGATGCGGTGAAGCATCACCTCTTAGGCTAGAATAAACAGACCATTGTCACACATAAATTGCAGAAAATATGAACTTAACATACCAACGCCTACAAATATCATAAGAACGTGGACTATTTCCACTAATTGACCCTGATAATGAGGTTATGTTTGATAGTTCTCGAGACATGAATGAACAAAACAGGCATCAACTTTAAATAAAAAAAAAAATAGTTGCATGGTAGTTGATGATAAATCCAGCATATAAAGACATGTTATCGGTCTGTCTACTCGCTTATTGTCACTAATAAATCGTGTTTGGCCTTGTGTGATTGAGGTGTTAAGTGTGGTCCTCTGTGATTGACGTGTGTGTTTGTGGTCCTCTGTGATTGACGTGTGTGTTTGTGGTCCTCTGTGATTGACGTGTGTGTGTGTGTGGTCTTGTGTGATTGACGTGTGTGTGTGTGGTCCTCTGTGATTGACGTGTGTGTGTGTGTGGTCTTGTGTGATTGACGTGTGTGTGTGTGTGTGTTCCTCTGTGATTGACGTGTGTGTGTGGTCTCGGCAGACGGTGGCCCTGTGGGATCTGAGGAATCTGAAGCTGAAGCTGCACTCTTTTGAGTCGCACAAGGACGAGATCTTCCAGGTAGGACCTGCTGAGTTGCAACAACACTGCTGCACTCTTGACCCAGTCCACTCAGAACCAGAACCCTGACTTAGTCCACACAGAACCCTAACCCTGACTTAGTCCACACAGAACCAGAACCCTTACCCAGACCACACAGAACCCTAACCTAGTCCAGAACCCGAACATTAACCTTGACCCAGAACACTCATGAGCCCTCCCGAGTCCATACAGAACCCTAATCTCAGCCCTCACCTAGTCTACACAGAACCTATACACTAACCCAGTCTACACAGAACCTATACACTAACCCAGTCCATACAGAACCCTAATCTCAGCCCTCATCTAGTCTACACAGAACCTATACACTAACCCAGTCTCTCTTGCAGTGTAAATTAGAACCTATACACTAACCCAATTTCTCTTGCAGTTTAAATTAGAACCTATACACTAACCCAGTCTCTCTTGCAGTGTAAATTAGAACCTATACACTAACCCAGTCTCTCTTGCAGTGTAAATTAGAACCTATACACTAACCCAATTTCTCTTGCAGTGTAAATTAGAACCTATACACTAACCCAGTCTCTCTTGCAGTGTAAATTAGAACCTATACACCAACCCAGTCTTTCTTGCAGTGTAAATCCCAGTTACAGTGAAGTGTGTGTATGTGTGTGTCCTTTAGGTCCAGTGGTCACCCCATAACGAGACCATCCTGGCATCCAGCGGGACAGACAGAAGACTCAATGTCTGGGATCTCAGGTAGGACATGCCTACTTCCTGTTGGAACGCAAGAGTGTGTGTGTGTGTGTGTGTGTGTGTGTGTGTGTGTGTGTGTGTGTGTGTGTGTGTGTGTGTGTGTGTGTGTGTGTGTGTGTGTGTGTGTGTGTGTGTGTGTGTGTGTGTGTGTGTGTGTGTGTGTGTGTGTGTGTGTGTGTGCGCGCGTGTGTCCCCGGTTCTCATAAATGTATTTTTTTTTTCAGTAAAATTGGAGAGGAGCAGTCGCCTGAAGATGCTGAGGATGGTCCTCCCGAGCTGCTGGTGTGTCTTCACTTACTAACCCACACATACACACCCTCTCTTAATCACCCCCCCCCCCCCCCCATGCTGCCCTGGTTGTGTAAGACTGTGTGTGTGTGTTGCTCATGTCCTGTCTCTTTCCTCAGTTCATCCACGGCGGCCACACAGCCAAGATCTCAGACTTCTCCTGGAACCCCAACGAGCCCTGGGTCATCTGCTCTGTGTCCGAGGACAACATCATGCAAGTCTGGCAGATGGTAAACTAACTACAACACACACCCACACCCACACCATTCAACTACACTCTAAATAACCACACACCCATACACTAACACACATGACACACACACACACACACCATTCAACTACACTCTTAAATAACCACACACTCATACACTCATCTACACACATACCAAAGACATAGATAAACTCCCTTTGCAGATGGTAAAAAATAACAGCTATTCTGTGCCGAGATTAGGCACATCCTACCACACACACACACACAACACACTAGACACACATTAGACAACTGCACACGCAACCATACTCTATAATCATCCACACACACACATTAATTGCACATCCACACACCTTGCTCTTTCAGAAGCCCTTAATTCTAGTGCTGCTTGTGATCCCGTTGTGATCTCTCTCTATCCCGTTGTGATCTCTCCCGCTCTGTTAAATAACTGTTCCAGAACCGCAGCTCACCAGAACCCTCTTCTCTTGCAGGCGGAGAACATCTACAACGATGAGGATCCTGAGGGCGCAGCCGACGCGGAGGTCCAGGGTTGAGGAAGCTGCAGAACCATTGGCCCCGCCCCCAAAACACAATCACCCAACCTGCCCATCTCATGACCACACCCCCTACCCCATGGCCACACCCCCACCCCACCCCACCACCCAACCCCCAGGCTAGAAGGCCTACACACCCCTTTCCCCTGAGAGAAAGAGGAGTTAAAACTCCGGCTCACTAAATACTGCGGCAGATTTCTCACCTCAGAAAGCCCCAGGTGTTTTGTACTATGTAAAAAAAGTATTTTTCTAAACGGATTGGTTTGTCCCCACCCCCATTATCAGGTGAGGTAGTGTGCAGTGCCCTGATTAGTGTGCTTGGCCTTCTGTGTGTGCTGTTGATTTCCCAGCTTGGCTTGTTCCCCCACCCTCAGCTGATAAAGATGAGCAGATGCTAATGCTAGCAGCTAGCTGGTAAAAGTTAGCAGATTCTAAAGCTAGCATCTAGCTGATAAATTGAGCAGTTGCTAATGCTAGCGGCTAGAAGGTGAAGGAGGCCGTTGCTAATGCTAACAGGTGAAGATGAGCAGTTGCTAATGCTAGCGGCTAGCTGGTAAAAAAGAGCAGTTGCTAATGCTAGCGGCTAGCTGGTAAAGACGAGCAGTTGCTGATGCTAATGGTTAGCTGGTAAAGAAGAGCAGTTGCTAATGCTAGCGGCTAGCAGGTGAAGATGAGCAGTTGCTAATGCTAGCGGCTAGCAGGTGAAGATGAGCAGTTGCTAATGCTAGCAGCTCCGGCCCAGGCAGGAGAGGAGGAGGGCAGATGTACTCTCTTCCATCGCATTTGTCTCGATTCATCTTGACATGTATACCACCAGCATCTCTCTCTCTCTCTCTCTCTCTCTCTCTCTCTCTCTCTCTCTCTCTCAGCAATGACTTTTCTACTTCTTTTTTTAAGTACTTGTCCCAGTGGTTTTGTTTGTTGTCTTTTTAATATTGTGATACATTTGTGACATTTTTTTTTTCTGTGTTTCTCTTCTCTCTGTCAAGTCAGTTGTACATTAAGAATAAATTGTTTTCATTGAGGCTTGGTCGAGCGTGATTATTCTCTGGAAGACGTGACTCATCTGATTAACGGCTCTGTGTGTCGTCCTAAAGCGCCACAGCTGTTTATGTTCAGGTGGCTGAAGGAGGTCTGAAGAGCGGTTCTTCTGCTTGTAGAGGTAAAGCACTCAGCCGGTCTTGAGTCTCATCATCCTCTCCGCTTGTTTAGATGTACCATAGCAATGGCCATATATGGCCCCAAGTCTCGTCTGAGCTCCATAGTAAAGGCACACAGTCACTCACACAGTTTGTTCAAAGTCTTTATTAAAGCCTGATTATTTCAACCCACTCAAGAGGAGCAGCTTGTTCTAATCTAGAATGTTCAGTGTACTACATAGCAGTCACTCCAGGTTCTAAAAGTAAACAGTGACATCTACATTCTGAGAGCTGTGCTTAGAACAGGGGTGTCCGACTCCTTAGGCAGTGGGCCAGATTTGTTGGAATGAGACCTCGTGGGGTCATTATTATGGTATGTTGTTTGTTGTTTCCTGTACTCGTTTACTGCACCCACTTATGAGCAAACAAGGCATATAGGTTCATCATGTGCTGCTCTTTCTTTAGATACCCCATCTTCCAAGAGTCTAGTTTTCACCATCATAGAGAGTACAGTAGTATACGCCAACATGATTATGGAATTGTTTGCACTACAAACCACCTACAGGAAGGAAGATGCCAAAAAGAAACGTGTGGTTTGCTGCGCTAAGTTTAATTATTGTATGTCTTTGAGCCATTGCTTATTACACAGTCATAGTAGATTTTTTATTTTCCCTTCCTACCCAAAATATCGGGGGGGGGGGGGGTCTGGCCCCCGGGCCGTAACTATGACACCCCTGGCTTAGATTAACCCTCTTCTACAAACACTCCAACACACATGGGAGCTAGAGCTCAAGTGGATGTCAGTGCAGCTTTTGCTACTGGTATGAAGTAAGAGAAGAAGCCATTCCATGCTGACAAACCTTACTGATTCTCCTCACACACACACACACACACATACTCAACACATACACTCCAAGCACACATACTCAGCCCACACACACATACAGCACATACTCAACCCCTCTCCAATGACACACCCAACTCGCATAGCACCCTCGACCATACACACACACACACACACACATTGACTGTCTCAGGTCTGCACCTCCACCATAGAGGGCTGCTGGTTGCTGTGGTCTCCGAGAGCTGGTGGCTTCACCTCCTCATGGTCCTCTGGGCTGGCTCTGGACACACACACACACACACGACAGCATGAGACTGCAGGTAGAGATCTTACAGGATACTACTCATTACGCTACACAAATGGCTGCCCTTACTGTAGAGGCAGGTGACATTTCTATACAGGTGTTTCCTTTACCTGTCGAAGCAGCTAACATCTCAGGTGTTCCTCTCGCCTATGGAGGTAGCTAACACCTACTCAGATGTTCCCCCTAACCTGAAGTGGCAGCTAACATCTCTTCTCAGTGTAGAGGCAGCTAACATCATCTCAGATGTTCCCCTCACCACTAACTCACCTGAAGCGGCAGCTAATATCTCTACTCAGATGTTACCGTCACTTGTAGCAGCAGGTAACATCTCTATTCAGGTGTTCTCCCTCACCTGTAGAGGCAGCTAACATCTCTACTCAGGTGTTCCCCTCACCTGTAGAGGCAGCTAACATCTCTACTCAGGTGTTCCCCCTCACCTGTAGAGGCAGCTAGCATATATACTCAGGTGTTCCCCTCACCTGTAGAGGCAGCTAACATCTCTACTCAGGTGTTCCCCCTCACCTGTAGAGGCAGCTAACATCTCTACTCAGGTGTTCCCCCTCACCTGTAGAGGCAGCTAACATCTCTACTCAGGTGTTCCCCCTCACCTGTAGAGGCAGCTAACATCTCTACTCAGGTGTTCCCCCTCACCTGTAGAGGCAGCTAGCATATATACTCAGGTGTTCCCCTCACCTGTAGAGGCAGCTAGCATATATACTCAGGTGTCCCCCTCACCTGTAGAGGCAGAGCTGCTTCAGGAGGTTGTTCTTCGCCGCCTCCATCTCTCTGGTCTTCCTCTGCTGCATCTGCAGCTCCATCTTCAGCTGCCGACTGCTCTCCTCCAGCTGCTGCACTGTCTCCTGGAGGAGACAACACAACAGGTCACACACCTGAGACAACACAACAGGTCACACACCTGAGACAACACAACAGGTAACACACCTGAGACGCCACAGCAGGAGATACACCTGAGACACCACAACAGGTAATACACCTGAGACACCACAACAGGTAATACACCTGGGGCGCCATGGCAGGTAATACACCTGAGACACCACAACAGGTAATACACCTGGGGCGCCACAGCAGGTAATACACCTGAGACACCACAACAGGTAATACACCTGGGGCGCCACAGCAGGTAACACACCTGAGACACCACAACAGGTAACACACCTGAGACACCACATCAGGTAACACACCTGAGACACCACAACAGGTAATACACCTGGGGCGCCACAGCAGGTAACACACCTGAGACACCACAACAGGTAATACACCTGGGGCGCCACAGCAGGTAATACACCTGGGACACCACAGAAGGTGAGACCATGGCAGAAAAGTAAGTTTGCATTTGTGGTTAACTCCGCTCCTTGTATTGGAGCCACTATTCCTTTGTTCCTACCTCAGGCTGTGCCTTGTGGATTATGTGTGCTGTTTATGTGAGTGCTGTGTTTGTATGGCTGCTGGAACACCCAAGTTCCCTTTGGGGATGAGTAAAGTATATTTATATGTCTATCTAGTTCTACACCTTGCAGTGGAGCAGATTCTAAGGTTGTATTAGTGGTTAGTCCATGTTGTATTAGTGGTTAGTGCATGTTGTATTAGTGGTTAGTTCATGTTGTATTAGTGATTAGTTGATGTTGTATTAGTGGTTAGTTCATGTTGTATTAGTAGTGGTTAGTCCATGTTGTATTAGTGGTTAGTTGATGTTGTATTAGTGGTTAGTTCATGTTGTATTAGTAGTGGTTAGTCCATGTTGTATTAGTGGTTAGTTCATGTTGTATTAGTGGTTAGTTCATGTTGTATTAGTAGTGGTTAGTCCATGTTTGTATTAGTGGTTAGTCCATGTTATTTATTAGTTTTACTGACTACCCCACTCGGCAGTGGATTAGGCTCTGATCTTTAACCATGTTAGCGGTTAGTTCTATACCTTGTAGTGGAGTATGTTCTAGTGGCTAGTTCCGTACCTTGTAGTGGAGTATGTTCTAGTGGTTAGTTCCGTACCTTGTAGTGGAGCATGTTCTAGTGGCTAGTTCTGTACCTTGTAGTGGAGTATGTTCTAGTGGTTAGTTCCGTACCTTGTAGTGGAGCATGTTCTACTGGTTAGTTCCGTAGTGGAGTATGTTCTCGTGGTTAGTTCCGTACCTTGTAGTGGAGTATGGTCTCCCTGCGCTGGTCCTCCATGAGGTGGAACCGCTCCTCCAGGCAGGTCCTCTGGAGCTGCAGCCGGTCGTGCTCGTCCCGTAGGGGCCCCAGCTGAGTGCGTAGCC
>NW_027468685.1:3253926-3303926 GCF_046254945.1 Alosa pseudoharengus
ACACACACACACACGCACCTAACTTTTACCCAAACAACTGGCCATGCCACTAAACACACACACACACGCACACACAGAGGCCACATGCATCAGTACCCCTCACAAACAAGGCACATTTGACAGAACACTCACATGCAATAGTGCCGTTTAGCACACACACACACACACACACACACACACACACACACACGAACACACACACACACGAACACACACACACGAACACACACATGCAATACTACCATTTAGCACACGCATACTGTACACACACACACACACACGTGTCGTTCCTTAGTTCCAGAGATCAGAGCTACATGGCAGCAGGGGTTGAGTGACTCTCAGTGTGTGTGTGTGTGTGTGTGTGTGTGTGTGTGTGTGTGTGTGTGCCCCATCACAGCTGCAGTGTAACAGGAACCCCAGCAATTCCCATACACAAGCCGCCGACGTATGGCTACTGCAATCTAAACACTTCCATACACAAGCCCCCAACGTATGGCAACTGCAATCTAAACATTTCCATACACAAGCCCCCAACGTATGGCAACTGCAATCTAAACATTTCCATACACAAGTCTATGGCTACTGTAAGTCTGCTGTACCAACTCCGACATCTAACAAACTTAGTCAACGATCCTGAACATCGCTGATCGACACACGACTTATCCCTACTGTAACACACACCACACTCACCTGTCTAATACACACCACACTCACCTAGCTAACACACACCAACACATCACACTCATCTACCTAACACACACCCCACTCTCCTGGCTAACACACACCAACAGACACCACTATTCACCCAGTTAATACACGCCAACACTCACCAAAGCTCTGACACACACCATCACACTCCAAAACTTAATACACACAACAGAGCTCCGACACACACACACACACACACACACACACACACACCACCACTCACCGAGCTACAGAGCTCCAAAGTCTGTGTCTGAGGCTCTTGGAATAATCTCCATCTGAAGAACACAATGGGATTCACACAGGGACAGGATGAGGGAGAGAGAGAGAGAGGGAGAGAGAGGAAGAGGGAGAGAGAGAGAGAGAGAGAGAGAGAGAGTGTGAGGGGAAGAGAGAGAGAGGGAAAGAGAGAGTGCAAGGGGAAGAGAGAGAGAGAGAAGGTGGGGAGTGAAAGGGGGAGGAGAGAATGTCTGCGGGAGAGGGATAGAGCGAGAGAGGGATAGATAGAGACAGAGAGAGAGTTTGAAAAAGAGAGGGACGGAGAAACAGGACGTGTGTCCTCTGCTGCTGTGCTGTGCTGGTCTCCGGGGCAACCGCAGATCTGTTTACGTTTATTAATAACAAGAGGTGGTGGGGGGGCGGGTGTTGAAACATGAGAGCTCAGGGGGTCCTGGACTTCATTAAACTGGGACAGGGTATGGCACGCACACTGTACCAATGAACCAATCAGAGACACGGGACAGGACAGTCATGTTCATGTTAACCAATAGCAAGCAGGTAGGCAGACTAATAGGCAACAACAACCAATGAAATGAGAGGGGAGGGGTTCATAAAGAAATGTCATCCTACCAGACTCCACAGTATCCAATGAGTCCCAAAGGAGGAGTGTGATGTCCTGCGTTGGACACCATCTCTCCTGCGCCAAACCAGCTGACCTATATTTCAGCTGGGCCACGGGCCTGGACACTCACACTCTCTCAGGATCCCAGGGGAGGAGAGAGGGACATACTGACAGAGAAGGAGAGAGAGAGAGAGAAGGAAGGAGAGAGAGAGAGAGAAGGAAGGAGAGAGAGAGAAGGGCTGGAGAGAGAGAGAGAAGGAAGGAGAGAGAGAGAGAAGGGCTGGAGAGAGAGAGAGAAAGAAGGAGAGAGAGAGAGAAGGAAGAGAGAGAGAGAGAGAGAAGGAAGGAGAGAGAGAGAAGGAAGAGAGAGAGAGAGAAGGAAGGAGAGAGAGAGAGAAGGGCTGGAGAGAGAGAGAAGGAAGGAGAGAGAGAGAGAGAAGGAAGGAGAGAGAGAGAGAAGGGCTGGAGAGAGAGAGAGAAGGAAGGAGAGAGAGAGAAGGAAGAGAGAGAGAGAGAGAGAGAGAAGGAAGGAGAGAGAGAGAAGGAAGAGAGAGAGAGAGAAGGGCTGGAGAGAGACACTGACAGACTAAGAGAAGCCACAGCCCTTCATAGGACTTCGAATACACAGCTGTAGAATCCTGACCTGTGTGTGTGCGTGTGTGTGTGATTTGTGGACAAAAGTTGGACTGTTGTAGAGTCCTTGTGTGTGTGTGTGTGTGTGTGTGAAGTTGGACTGTTGTAGAGTCCTAGTGTGTGTGTGTGTGTGTGTGTGTGTGTGTGTGTCTGTGTGTCTGTGTGAGGTTAAACTGTTGCAAAGTCCTTGTGTGTTTGTGTTTGTCTATGTGCTGCGGGACCAACTGCTCTGGATTCCTGGAGAGTGTGCTCGTTATCGAGGCTTTAAATAGACTTGGCCTTCATCTGGCCCCCATCTGCCCTCTGCATCAGGGAGAAGGAGCAGAAGCCTCAGCCCTGAGCTAGCTCAGGTGCTAACTACCTTATATAACACACAGGAATGCCTCAGCTAGCTCAGGTGCTAACTACCTTATATAACACACAGGAATGCCTCAGCTAGCTCAGGTGCTAACTACCTTATATAACACACAGGAATGCCTCAGCTAGCCCAGGTGCTACCTTATATAACACACAGGAATGCCTCAGCCCTGAGCTAACCCAGGTGCTAACTACCTTATAACACACAGGAATGCCTCAGCCCTGAGCTAGCTGATACAGGGACAAGCTCAGGTGCTAACTACCTTATAACACACAGGAATGCCTCAGCCCTGAGCTAGCTGATACAGGGACAAGCTCAGGTGCTAACTACCTTATAACACACAGGAATGCCTCAGCCCTGAGCTAGCTGATACAGGGACAAGCTCAGGTGCTAACTACCTTATAACACACATGAATGCCTCAGCCCTGAGCTAGCTGATATAGGGACAAGCTCAGGTAGCCTACTAACTACCTTAGGCTATATATCAGACTTGTGCTAGCTACAGGAACTAGCTCAGGTGCTAACTACCTTAGGGTATGTAACTTACAGGTATGCTTCAGACTTGCCCTCACTGATATGGGGACTAGCTCATGGGCTAACTAACTTATATATCAATAAAGTTTCAGACTTGCACTAGCCTAGATACAATTGAGCTCAACATTTAACATCAATGTAAGATGTTGAGCCTTGTCTCAAATGCCTTAATTTACACTCCCAAGAATAGCTTGTCTCAGCCCAATAAAGTCCAATTCACGTTCAACTTTAGTCCAACTCAACACACTTAAGATTTGCCACTATTCTTTTGCTTCTAAATGGGTTTTAGGAGGAACAGGTCAGAATTCAGTAGACCTTATATAAGCTTTTTTCTATTTATTTATTTTATTTCTGACTTATGTGCAGCAATATTTTCCTCTGGGGTGTACCTTATGCACAAGAATGCTGAATGTGGCAGCAGAAACCGTAGGCCTACTTCAGTAATCAGCCTGAACAATCCTCAGAGTCGGATCCATAAACACACAGATCCATAAACATAGCCTACATGAGGTTATTTCAGGAATTCAGGAAGTCACTTCATGGGAGACAGATTAACTCAAGAGCAGTGGAGGAAAATGGCTAGTCACACCAAAGTTAAGCAAACACGAGGCAAAGAAAACAAATATCACAGAGTAAATACTGCAGCGAACATGACACAGCTGAGAACTATGTACTGTAGTACTACTGTTACTAAAAAAACAAAAGGGAGAAATGTCACCATCTAGTGGAGAGAACACAAAACTGCCCAGCATCCTAAAAATGAAATTACAATAGTGTGTTGTTTATATGGTTATATAGTTCTGTCAGTTAGTGACACTTTAATACTCTAATACTCTGTTTAACGTAAGTACTTCTTTAAAGAGAAGATAGATTTAAAGAGAAAGAGAAGATAAAAATACCCTCACTTCTTTCTTCGAGTCTTTCTGGTAAAACTCTCACCTAAGTTATCTATTACACAGAGGAGCGAATAGGAACAACAGCAGCATAATGCTCAGTGAGTTTGTAACAACTTTTTCCTCTGTCGCACACACGCTATTTGTTTATCCAGCACCAGCTTTGGAAATAACGATGTCTACAGACAAGAGTATGTTGCATGATTTTATGAAAGTATGTATTGCGACATCAGAAGCAAGTCATTTGTATTTTCTTATGTCTCATCCATCTCATCCATGTCCAGTTCCATCTAACTAGATCCGCTATACCCGATCTGGCAAACTTGCATAGTGAGGTTATAGCCGATAAAGGGTCGCGAAGCGAATGCAGAAGTTCACCCTGTTACGGGTTAATGGACCACTGAAACTATTTAGGAAACATTATTTTAAGGTACAAAAAATTCCCTTGGTGTTGCTTTAAAATCGAAACCTGGCTCCCACTTCCCCTCCAAGCTCTAACACAGCCACAGCCCTCAATCACAGCCCTCAGCCACAGCCCTCAGCTCCAGCCCTCCTCACAGCCCTCATTCACAGCCCTCAGCTCCAGCCCTCCTCACAGCCCTCAGCTCCAGCCTACAGCACCAGCCCTCAGCTCCAGCCTTCAACTCTAGCCCCCTCCTCACTGCAAGAGCGACGCCCTCAAAGTTAGCACGTTATTTGGCTCTTCTTAACTCACACTTATCAGGACAAACAGCACCATGGCAGATGCCCAGTAAGTTTTTAGCATCTTTTTCAAATTCTCCCTCCTATCTTTAATCGTACCATACAGTATCTTGATGTGCTTCAGCTGTTCTGACTGTCTGTGTTGAACTTCACCAGGGTGCGACTGGTTTCAGTCATGCCATTTGTTTTTTTATTAAGCTTCATGTTGTGTGGGCAGCCGTGGCCCACTGGTTAGCACTCTGGACTTGTAACCGGAGGGTTGCCGGTTCGAGCCCAGACCAGTGGGCCGCGGCTGAAGTGCCCTTGAGCAAGGCACCTAACCCCTCACTGCTCCCCGAGCGCCGCCGTTGAAGCAGGCAGCTCACTGCGCCGGGATTAGTGTGTGCTTCACCTCACTGTGTTTCACTAATTCACCGATTGGGTTAAATGCAGAGACCAAATTTCCCTCACGGGATCAAAAAAGTATATATACTTATACTTGTTTTTATGCAAAGAATTCTCAAGAAAACAACCAAAACAAACACTTAATAGTCACAAGGAAGACTTGAGGGAAGATGACTTGAAGAAGTTCAAATGGCCACGTAACATCGATCATTGATTGAAGTAGGTGAAGTAGCATTCAGATTTCTCCATTTAAATGTTAAAGCCATTTAATGGATTTGAGTTGTGGGGCAATTCCATGGAAAACTCTGTTTTTTGTAACATCCATAACGCCAATGAAATGTGATTGTATGGTATGATGTAAATGATTACATGAAATTTGAGCATTTGCTATTTCTGGCTGAAGAATGTACTTGAGAAAAAATGCACAAAAAATGAATTATCATTCACATCATACAAATGCCAAAGCATTTCACTAGAGTTATGGATGTGACAAAAAGTCCATTTTCCGTGGAATTGCCCTGTGTGAAACCTTACTACAATCTAACAAGATAATTTTGCTTAACAAAAAGGCACAGTTCTGAAGTCATACACACAGGCATTTGGCCAAGTGAAAACAAGTTACATGTTCTATATGTCAGAATGTATCTCAATTGGTGATATTGGTGGCAGAAAAGGAAACCACACTCATAGGCTGGTGCCTAAAGAGTGATGTATAGAGTTGCTGATAATGGTCAGATCTGAAACACTAGGCAGAGTGTCAATTAAATGTTTATAGCAGGTTAATAGATGATAATCCCTAGACATTTACCCCTTTTAACATCATTTTGTTTATCTATTAAACCATTTGAATGGAAATGAGCACGTGTCTGTGTTTTGCAGCTTAATGAGTCAGTACTTGGTAAATAAACCAGGGGGTCAGGACTTGTATATCTACAGTATAGCTTCAGCCAGTTAGCATCCACCATCTTTAAAATGGAGCCCTGCCCAGTCACATTGGGGCGAATTAACTAGCATCAGCCATTTAAAATATCAGTCATCCTCTCTCTCTCTCTCCAGTTCTATATGAAGCAAACATATCCCCTTATAAAATGACAAAACTTTGTTTTTTCTATATTTTCTTTAATCAATATGTTATGGTCTTACAAACACTGAATATGTATTCAATGTTTGTCTTTCACATATCCTCAAGCATCCAACTTATATTGGCCACCCCTGTCTATTTCAGAGATTCAAAGGTGAATGCAGATGTGACGTCATCATCCTAGCAACTGGACGGTCTCACATTTTTCCAAGTGGAGAGGTTCAACTCCGCATTCCGTAATGGGTCATCATCAAAATCATCATCAAACAAAACATTTCACCGTCTCATACCTCGGCATTTTAAATCAGAATCTCAAAAGCAGTCGGCTACATCAAGTCGAATCCCCCTAATGTGTTTCTTTTGTGTTTTGCTATGTCTTCCTATGATCAGCAGAAGTTTAAACACCGAATGCGCTCGGGGTTGGCTGTAGAATACTTCTGTTTGCTGACGAAACGTCAAGTTCCAACTGCGCATCATGAGATAGCTTATAGCCTACTCCTATCTTGAGTTGTTTTTTCACTCACGGGATCAAAAGACTATATATACAATGTTTACATCGCAAAATCTACACTCATCACAGAGCATCCAAGTCCTGCGCCAATGTCTGAGGTGCTGTGAAATGTCTGCATGCATCGCAGACTTTGGCAACAGGTCACAGATTATGTCTGTATGTTATGGCCTTTATGCCTCATGAGATGCCATATCATTCAGATATCAGATGGCCATGATATGACCCCCCCCCCCATCTAGTGCAGACCTTGATAGCCTTGCCCAGAGCCATATAAAGATAACAACCATAGACTTTATAATAAACTGCAAGTATAAACACATGTGTTCGCCCCCCCCCCCCTTTGTAGTTCCTTTGTTACTAATTTTAAAGGAATATTTTTGTCTAACAACCTATTTTTGGACTGCTTGTCTGTCTGTCTTAGTTATTGTTGTTTATTGTAGCGCATGTCTGTGTCTGCTTGTCTGATTGCTTTAGCCCTTATTGTTCTGTATTTGTTTTTTGTGTATTTTGCCTGACCCCTTTCCCCTTTGCCTTTAATGTTTTAGTCCATGTGCTGGTAGTCCTCTTCCATCCGAAGGACCACAATGGAAACAAGCCTTTGGGCTTTATTGTGTTTTTATATCTTTTTGAACACTTGATGTTGTTCAATAAAAGTTTCAATCAATCAATCAATCAATCTCCAAGTCATTTGGAAACAAAATGATGTGAATCCGTGCAGATCAGAGTAAGACCAAAATATGACTGAGAAGCACAGAGTAGCCTTTTGGGACAGCTTTGCCACGTCAAAGTAGGCTAAATTACTCGTTTTTACCTTTTACCATCTTACGGAGAGAAAGCCTAGGGTTAGTAACTGACTTGTAGACTGAATCTCAATTTCTCCCCTAAACCCTAAGCCCTTAACTGTAAGTGATCAAGTGTGCGAAGGTGTAAGGGTCCAAAACGCTAATTAGGAATGGGACAGCACCTGCAACATATTAAAATGACAACACAAAAACGTTTCCGTTTTATGGCAGTTGTTTGTAAATTGGAAGTTTTTTCAGTGAGTGTTTCACGTCACAACACTTTGAGTCAAGTGTTCACATACGCCGAATTGGGGAAAGGGCTCAGAAAGGGTGCAAGCGAGCCCTCAAGCACGTCACAATTTCGTAGTGGGACAGCCCTATGCCCTCAAGAAGTTCGCAGGAACGCGCATCAAAGTATGTGAGTGCGTAAGGAGAGATATTGGGATTGGATCAGCTGAACACACTTTCTCCACACAAGATGGCAGCGACCAGAAGAGCAATAATGCACTGACTGTAGTCCTTTTTTACACAAAAGGTAAACAGTTTATTCTTTTTGTGTTTAGTTGTATAATAAGAGCACAGTTTTTACAGTATAGCTATCCATGTGAGTTCACTTTTGGCTCCTTAGCAATCCTTTTGGTAACTATAACAAGCTATTTGACATCTTTAGAATACTAAACATATCGGAGGTGCCTAATTTTGAGTTACTCCAGTCTAGATTGTTTTACATTAATCACTCGTATTGTCTATCTAAAGCAAGGTGTCCGTTTTGAAACAGGAGATCTCAGAAGCTGAGGTGGCGGTAGCTGTGGATCCTCTGGTGCTTCTTGAGGTGGGTGGACTGTCGGAACTTTTTGCCACACTGCTGGCACCCGTACGGCCGCTCGCCGGTGTGCACGCGTTTGTGCTTGTGCAGGTCCCCTGCGTGGCTGAAGCGCCGGCCGCAGTGGCCACACGTGTACGGCTTCTCACCCGTGTGACAGCGCTGGTGGATGCGAAGGCCACTCAGCCGACTGAAGGTCTTGCCGCAGAGCAGGCAGCGGTGGCTCTCCTCTCGGCCAGAGAAACGCCGTTGCTGCTGCTGCTGTTGTTGCTGCTGTTGCTGCTGCTGCTGGGCCCGATTGAGGGGGAACGACTCCACAAAGGCATTGAGTGCGTCAGAATGGATGTAGTGTGGCACTTCTGAAGTATCAGAGCTGTGCTGCAGGAGATCTAACTCCTGGACATCGTTCTGTGCTGCGTTGGGGGCATAATCTGGGGTGGGTTCCTCGTGGTCGTAAAGCTGGTGTGGAGGCACGGGTTGCTGGGAGAGGGAATATTCCAGAAGGTCGGGCTCCGCTTTGATGATATTGATGTCGGCAGGCATCCCTTGCTGAGTGGGTGAGGTGGAGTTAGCCAGGGATGAGCGTCCATTGGGGAACACTAGGCCTACACTTTCAGCATGTGCTGAGATTTCCTTCAAGTTCTCAGACTGTGAGTGAGCAGAGCTGTCACTTTCTGTGTCCGCCACGGTGACACTTGAAGGAGCCACTTCACTGTAGTGTGTAAACACCTGCTCAACGCTGACGGTGGATTCTACCTTTAACTCCAGATGATGTTTCACTTCATCTGCAGAAGTCGCTCTGGACTCCAGCTCTGGCTTGCCCGATGCCTCAGAGGACGGTAGTTGGTTACATGAGCATTTGGACTGCTCTGATTGGCTAGCCTGCAGTGGAGCATATGTTCTGGACACCCGTGACACTAGAGAAAACACATAGAGAACCTTAGAAGACTAAATATATTGTTGTCAGGTTTTGGCACATTGTGGGCAGCTGCATAATTCCAGCTACACTGAATGATATCCATTATTAGACTATCTAATACATGCCAGAGGGTAATGTAGGCTAGACCTATAATTGTAATGACAATAATAGCAACAAAACTCACATTCTCGATCAAACCATTGTTGTAGTTTCTCGAGTTTCTTCCGAAGTCTCTCGTTCTCCCTCTGAGTTCGAGCGGTTTTTTCTTGGTACTCCGACACCGTATCCTTTACCACCGCCAGCACCTCGTGGACTGCTGCGGTCAGCAGTTTAGAAACCCGTGCATTCAATCTTTCAGCCTTGGACATTTTCATGAGTCGGGAGCAGTAGGAAACGATAGGCTACAAGACAATTGATCACTCAACTTTTCTAATTTGTTGTCTGGAGGAGTTTCACTGTTGTTCACGAGTTTCAGAACAGACACAAATGACATAAAATTACTGATTGTGATGGTTGCGGTGGGCTTATTTTAATTTAAATCCTCTAGCAGTAACACTTCCAACATCAAAGCGAAATTGACTCCCTTCGCCATCATCTGATGTCAAACAGGTCCTAAACGCCGTAGTCTACAATTCCGGAAGGAGTTGAATGACTTAAAAGATAACTTTTTAAAAATGGTTTCAATTTATATTCCAAAATGTTAATTTCAGGCAGGCATGAGGAAACGAGTGAAAATCGAAATATTCCTGAGCCCTGCACTCGCTTCTCTTGAAAAAGCTATAAGGCTACTTCCGGGTCTTACACGTCAAAATAAGGGCCTAGCAACGATGAGATGCAGTAACGATGGCTGTTTCTCAAAGTCAAGGGTTCGTGCTTGGTAGAACCAGAGCCATATAAAGGTAGAGTTGCGACAACTCCATTGACGCTAATGTTCCATTTTTTTTTCCAACAATGGCGGCTAATGGAAGCCTCAAATAGTTCCTGAAAGTTAACAATTTATAATAGCAGCAGTGCAGTTACAGACTGTTTGTAGCCAACATTTCAGACTCAGATTTACATTATTGGCTCATCCGAATAATAATAATAATAATAATAATAATAATAATAATCATAATAATAATAAATAATAATAACAGTAACAACAGTAATAGCAAAGAGTATAGAAGTAACAAGAGGCGAAACTCTGTTGCAGTTTTGACAACAATCGCTAGTTGGCGCTGCTGTCGCGCTTTCGCCATTTTGGACTGATCATGCCACTATGGCCCTTGACTACAATCAGAACATGCCAACGTAAACCAGCAAGATTGGTCACTATATCAAAGAGTAACAAGAGGCGAAACTCAATAGAACGTCCCATTGCAACAAACACACCCATAACCGAGCTGCAGCTCCGCCATCTTGGACTGAACGCAACACAACTGTCATATAACCAGAGCCCGTCCCTTATTAGACATTCTCTGCATATAACTTAAAGATATCGGTCCAGATTTAAAAGTTTCTTACAGTATAAAAAAAATATATATCTAACCTTTTCTTATACCCTGAATTCCCCAACTGTCATAAATCGTGTTGAGAAATGCAAAATATGATGAGTAAGGCTATACATTTATTCATAATAATTTAGCTTCCAACAAATTTGACAGATGGAAAATAGGCACCCACCAGCCCAGCATTAAACTCTGAGCGTGGTAAACAAAATCGGATATTTCAGGCAGTAAAAGCCCCGGTAAGAACCAAACCAGATTTGGTTTAAATCTACACACCTATGGCTACTGAAAAATGTAAGGTTCATTTATCAAATGTTATTTTGAGGTATTAAAAAACATCGTTGTTTTAGAATTTTCGAACGAAAGGGGTGGTAATTGGTGCTTTGATTTACGAAGCTGAGCAGGGGCACTGATTGTAAAGTAGCCAACAGTTAAGAAAATGGATCGATTTCTAAGAGAAATGAAGTTGGTAGGCTATGTAAGATTAGCCTATTTACCTTTTCATCCAACTGTATGTCCCTCGTCGTGAAATTATTGAATTATCGTTTTGCCGCTTGCTGATCGCCATGTATGCTAGTTAGTTAGCTTCCTCTCTAGTCATTCCAGTTGACAGGCTGGCTAACGTAGCTTGAGCTAAGTGATGGCCATCTATTTTGTTTCCAGTTTAAACATAGGCCTACTGTATTTTCAAGTAGACTTACAGTTCGGAGGAAACAGTGATGGAAAGTAAACTTTCTGTTATGTTGTAGATTAAAAATCCATTGTAAAGTCTTTCTGTCAAACTTGTTGTAGATCTGCCCAGTGAATGGACATGATCTGTAGGTAGCCCATGTATTGTATGTAGCACTAGCCCTACATAGGCTAATATTATTGCCGTTTAATTTGAGCGGTGTGATATTCAAATATTTTTTTTCCTTATACATATGACCTGTAGTATTTAAAATTGAACTAGTGGTTCGAAATTGAGCACAATATAGTCAAAGAGTAAAGTAATAGTATTAATAACCTAATTATAATAATAAACTATTTATGTATCGACTATGACAGCTTTTCTGCTGCTCAGTTTTTATCAGTTCCTTATCAAATAAATGAAAAGAGGCTAAAGCCCAATAAATGTGCCACACATAATAACCTAATATAAGAAGATAACCCTTGCCTATACCATTTCAATTAGGCAGCACTAGGCAACACCACGAACGAGCTGTCATGAAGTTTTTGCGTTTGTAGCCTACAACTTTTATGACGTGACGTGTCTTGGGCATTTAGCTTTACCATCATGTCAACATAGTTGTAACATTATGCGCAATGCTCATCTAGGCTATGGATTTAAGTGGTTTCATTTTAAAAAGGGCAGCAAAAGTGGGATAAAGTGCAACTGCTTCCCCAAAACAATTCCTCCATAACTGTGGATTTAATCGTTTGATATGTGGATAACTTTCAGTGGACTAAACACATAAAAGGTAAGATTTTGTTATCACAAAGCTAGCTGGTTCGTTAAAATGTAATATGGCGAAGCATATTTACAGCCAACTTTGTACTTGCAACAGTGAAACTGAGTTTGTTGTTAACATTGTTGGTAACGTAAACGTTTCTTCAGTTAGGAGCAGGACTGTTTTCTTTTTATTTTGCATTCATTTTCTTTGGCAAAAGCTAGCCTAATATGCATGAGAGAACCTAGATTTAAGGGAGCTGCAGCTGTTAGGATCAGCACGGTCATATTAACACAGGAGGGCACACTAGCCCAGTGATGGCTATCCCAGTGATGAGGGATCGTGTAAAATCCCCATCCCCAGAAAGTTTCAAACCAAGCTTGCGCTGATGATGCATGATCACTGATCAAACTGCTATTTTCTGACACGATGCACACCATTCCCAGGTGCTCACCTGTCTGAATCTCAAGCTCTTTAGCCTATCATCTTAACCCGTTTAATCCCAATTTTTTCCCAGGCTTGAATATATCAAAATCATGTGTCTTGAGTAACCCTTTGAAGTAATCAATTACTATTTTTTCAAATTTTCCTGAAAAAGTGGGTGAAAAGGAGTCTTTTATGCTTGGTCACTATTGTGACCGTTGGGAAAAAACATAGTCCGATTTTAGGGATTTTTACACATTTCATTGTGCAATCATCTAATTTTCAGTAAATTCCAGTCAGAGATGATAAGGGGACATTGTCCCAGGTCTGTTCTTTACTTTTAATTTTGTATCACAATACAATACTCAACATTGCCTCTGCAATTCTCTATTATATTATAAGTGTGCTGATTTTTACATAGGAAAGGCATTATATCACACTATTATGACAACACCACCCTACAATACAACTACAGCAACCACAAATGTTACAAAAAGTGATGTTAGTTGTCTGTTTGTTTGTTTGTTTATTATTGTATTAATTAATTTTATAATTCATTATTTTGATTTATACAGATTGTCCTGCAAGTCTACTGCCATACTTCCAATGCCATTAATTGCCTTTCCATTGGTCTCCTTTGGTCAGTGGTATTGTTAAGGTCACTAAATGAAGTGAACCTATGTTACCTGGTCCCTATGCTCCAAAGGCCTTTTATTCATAAGGCCCTATGTTCCCAGTGTCCTATGTATCCTGGAGAATACAGGACACCTGTCCATGATCCCATCACATATAAACCTGAGGAGCATAGGAGCCTGCTCTGGCCTCAGTTATTGGTCTAATCTAGTGTCCGAGGGGTGTGATATCCACTATATTGCTAAATTTGATTAATTTTACCACTGAATTAAGTAAGGTTCTAAATGCATAATAGGAAACATTCTGTAATTTTGACATACAAAATAGTGTGAGAGCAGATTCTTGAGACACTTGATCTTTATTTTTGATCACATGAAGCTTTGCTTATGGTTTGTCTGACTGGTCCCTGTGGCAGAGGCCCTACATAAGTGGAGGGGTATTGTTGGGAAAAGGGGTGGGGAATAATTTTTCTGGTAAGGTTGTTCATATCTCCTGCAAGTCTCTGCATAAATTCAGCCAATATGCCTTCAACAGGCTGACTGGCAAGTTGATTATACCCCCCACCACCTTGTTTATATGTGACATTATGTAATACAATAGTCAATAATATGATGATTTACTGTTTTTGAGGTGTAAAATCTGGGCAGTCAGTTAGATATGATACAGTATGTGTAGGAAGTGACTGAAAGTGAAATTAAAATAAAGAACAGCATAGAAAATCAGCTATTACAATAATTATGTATAATAGTGTGGTACAGTATAATGGATTTTCTATGTAAAAATTGGCACACTTAGAATATAACAGAGAATTTTAGAGGCCATGTTGAGAAATGCCATGTGATACAAATTTAAAAGTAAAAAACAGACCTGGGACAATGTCCCCATATCATCTTTGAATGGAATTTAGTGGAAATTAGATGACTGAACAATGAAATGTGCGAAAATCCCTAAAATCGGACTATGTTGTTTCCCAACGGTCACAATTGTGACCGTCATCATGTTCACTCATGCTATGAGAACGCTGAACAAAGTTCATATATTTCAATTGCATCACTCCATACTAGACACCTTAAAGATACACCAAAAATCTTTGTCCTATGTTTACATAAACATACTTTTCTAAGCTTTAGTTTGGGAGCTTTTGGGTGGACATTTTCTGGTCAGGGTGCAACCAAAACATAAGCAGCTCTGGCCATGTGAGAAATTACACTACACATTTGGCACTGCACATATTTAACTGAGACCCTTTCAGGTTTCTATTTTTGGGAGAAATGTATTGATAATTCATCCAGTAACAGTTTTAAAGGCACAAGAGCCAGATTTTTTTGTACGGTCACTATTGTGACCGTTGGGATTAAACGGGTTAATGCTGTTCACAGCACGGTGAATGACAAACGATGACAAAATGCTGTTCATGTTTATGAGTTCATAGCCTGGTTATTTATCGAAGGACTTATGTCACGTTTTAGATTTTATTATGATCACTCGTATTACCATGGGGTTACTTAATAGGTAGGCCTAATGCTACGGTTAACTTAGAATGCCCACCATTACACTGGAGATGTTAAAAAACTTTTAAACTTTTTTTATTCTCCCGCGACGATAGGCTAGGCTTGGCTAGGTAATTCGCTCATTAGCTCAGATCAGTGACTACCAGAGGAAACGCGGGGTAGAACACTCAAACAAGTAATGTTAGACTAGCTGTGTTACAGTTTCTCGTTGCAAAATCAAAATTTCACAGGAGCTCCATGTGCTTTTGTAGGCTACACGCAGTCTCAAAAACACTGTTGACAGCTTTTCGAGTCACTGTACGAGGTCATTTATTTTATATAGCGATAATTTAGATACACTTATGGGGTGGGTGCAATTGCGTTTTCTAAAGAATCTCCCGTCTTGATTTTGTACAGAAATTAATATTAAGTGACACGTAAAAGGGCGGAAAAAAAGCTCACCTTATATAGCAGGCTAAGATATAAGGTCTGGAATTTAATTTAATATTGTTGTAATGGTAGGATAGCTACATAGTTTACACAATAATTACACTGTGTTATAAATATTGTATATCAATGCACTTATTGACCGTCAATTACCCAAAATTGTGGCTCTGTCTATCATTGTACAGTACTATTTAATGCATTCTAATCCATTGTCAATCACTTCCGGGAACTAGTTGAGGTTTACACAAACCACGTGACCAACGGAATTTTGAACACCCATTGTCGCAACTCTACCTTTATATGGCTCTGGGTAGAACCATAGACTGTAGACTGTTGGGTAGAACCATAGACAGTAAAAGAAACGAGCCCTGCCTTGTCAAATCCTTCAAAAACGAGGCAAGGTGCTTCCTCTTAATATTCGGAAAACACACAATGGAACGAACTAGCGAGTGTGCAGGAAGCTGCAGATATAAAACCATAATAAAAAAAAAAACCTTATGGTCAACTGAATAAAGCCTATAGCCTATTTTGCATCATATCTCCTGAATCAAACATATCAGAAAAAGTGATGTCTACTCCCTGGGATGATGATATTGAAAATACATATTTCAAATGCCAAATGGAACTTTTTCATTTGTATTTGATTGGGTTGAAGAAAATGGCGTATTTTGGTGATGTGATGACATCATAAAAGTGCAACTCGGGAGTGTGCGGCACTTCTCTCCTTTTGCAAATCATAAAAGTGCAAAACAAAGCTGTGACCGGTGCTGATTTAATAAAAACATTTCCCCACAGTTGTGATCAGAATATTGAGATTCAGGAAGATGATCCAGCAGTGTAAGATGAGTAACGTGTAGGTTGCTCTCACACACAATATTATTACACATCACACATACTGTAACCTGTTATTTGACTGAGGGGCCCCTTTCAGACATGAGGGGTGAATAACACAACCCATGGTATATGATTGAGGGACCCTTTTATGACATATCACACATGTGTCACCTATGTTATTTATTATTATTAATAATAATAATAATAATAATAATAATAATAACACATTTTATTTAGAGCGCCTTTCATGTCACCCAAGGTCACTTCACAAATAAACAAAAACAAAAAGGTTGTTAAAATTATAGTCATCTCAAAATAAATAAAAGTAAAAGTCAGTCAGTCAGTCAGTCAGTCCATAAGCCATCTTGAAGAGATATGTCTGTTTTTAAAGTCAGTAATTGAGTCACAGTGTCTGATGTAGTCTGGCAGTGAATTCCACAGCTTGGGGGCGATGTAGCTGATGGGAATTCATTCAGCTACCAGGAGTGAATAACATAACTTGTGTTATTCGACTGATATCAGATCATATTCTACTTAAAGCGATGGTTCGGAGTAATTTCACCCTAGGGTCCTTTGCACCATGACCCCGAGCCAAACACCCTCCCAGAACCTGTCTTCCCTTGGTCGAACCCTGGTCGAGTAGCGCTGTCAGAAACGAATGAGTTTCTGCAGTCGTAATGGTACAAACTTTTATCTCGTAAATTACCCCACTAATAATGCCCTGAATGGTACGAAACTTCTGCAGTATGTTCTTTACTCATAAAACCAGGCATTGAAAAGTTTGTAAATACACCAGGAGTTTATTTAAATAAGACTTGCCTGATGGATAGGGTGAAATTATTATTATTATTATTAAATAACATAGGTGACACTATGTGTGATATTAGGGTGAAATTACTCCGGACCATCAATTTAAACATGGAAGCCTCGGGGCCCCCTGAGTCCTTGGGACCCTAAGCCTGGTAGGCCCTAATGCATGAACATGACCCCTCATGTAATTTTTTCAATGAAGTCTGTCTCTACATCATGTCATAACTATTGTATTGTACTAGCGTATTCCTATTGTATTGTAGCGTATTCCTATTGTACACTCAAGTTTTTCGCCCTGCCGTTCTCTCTTATCGAGCAATGCGCCCAGGGCTGTGGCAAATAACGACCTAAAGTGTGGTCCAGCGCATGATCTAAAAATCGTTATCGTACACTATCTAAAAAGCATTGCGCCACTGACCAAGAAAAACCTGGTCTATAGCGAGAGGCGCATATGAAGCACAGCTGAAGACGCACGAGTCACGAGATGTGAGCAGCAACTCCTCTGCAGGTTAAATGTTTTATTCATTCGAACATTATTGGGGTGTTGCTTTTTGCAGGCTATGTTTTTGATTTCTAACCCATTGTCAGTCAATAGCGAAAGTAATTAACTGTGTATAGCTGATTTGTTGTTGTATAATTTGGAGACACACCCTGGCCAATAGGGATTGAGATGAATTATATTATATAGTTTGGAGACACCCCCTGGCCAATAGGGATTGAGATGAATTATATTATATAGATTGGAGACACCCTGGCCAATAGGGATTGAGATGAATTATATTATATAGATTGGAGACACCCTGGCCAATAGGGATTGAGATGGATGTAGTTCTGTGCAGGGCTACTTAGTGGGGGGGGGGGGGGGAGGATGTGGGTGTGTGTGTGGGGGGGGGGGTTAGAGGAAAGGATGGACAATCGTTCCATTTGGGTTTTTGTCATGCAGCCTGTTTTCATTCAGCTTCATGTCTGCGCAACATAAAGAATTCTCCAAAAAACAAAAAACCCTCACTGTTAATGTCACCAGTGACCATTTTGTTATATAGTGTGATCATATCTGTTAATGTCACCAGTGAGCATTTTGTTATATAGTGTGATCATATCTGTTAATGTCACCAGTGAGCATGGTTTTGTTATATAGTGTGATCATATCTGTTGATGTCAGTTAGTGCCTTTTAGTCTATTTTAATACTCTTTGTGAACCACGAGACTTTTTACGTACGTGTAAGCACATTGAGAGGAGCCAGACACTCATTTTTCGACCAACAGAAAACTGGTTATGGAACCGGTTCTGTTCAGAATTCTTAGAATCTTAGTGGACCAGCCTGCATTTCCACCAGTTTTGAATTAACTCAGGCTGTGTCATCGACAGAGGCTGTAGCTTGCATATCTCACCTGTCTAATGACACACTCACCTCAGGTTACAGGAAGAAAATAAACAAAAAATGGTGCCAGCTACGAACCAACTTTTCAGGTTCAAAGCCGAGAAGGTTGGTTGAAATATTCTGAATGGTTTAACATCTGAACCATGACAGAACCGAACAGTTCCCTGTTAGTGAAAAGGCACCGGGTTGTGTGAAGACACAGATCTGGGGAAGGACACAAGAACATTTCTGTGTTGCATTGAAAGCCAAGAGCCCACAATAGCCTCCATCATACTCAAATGGAAAAGATCTGAAACAACCAACAGTTGTCCTAGATCTGGCCTCCCAGTCAAACTGACAAAGGGGACAAAGGTCCTTGGTCAGGGAGGTAACCAAGGACCCAGTGGTCACTATGAGTGAGATCCAGAGTTCCTTTGTGAAGATGAGAGAAGCCCCCCCCCGACAGTCATCTGCCCTCAGCTCCAAACCTCTCCTCACTCCCAGAGCAACAAATGTCCTCAAACTCTTAAACTCTGAAAGTGAAAGCAGCAGAGATGGGTGTGACCCAGCGGTGTTCGTGCAAGTGTAAGCAGCCGATTGGTCAGCTGTAATGTACAGTATGTGTCGATGACGCATGTTGTGTAATACAACTCTTACTAGTAAAAGTCCCATCTATCAAGACAGACGGCAGCATGGCGAACGCACAGTAAGTTTTTAGCAACTTTGCTTGTTAGCAATTTCTCCTCCCTCTCTTTAAAGGGACACCAGGCAAGCCTGATGCTTTTTCTCTACGAAACTCCCCCTCGCTCGGTCTGAAGCTCTTTTCCTTTTCTTTGCGTCTTCCGTCAAGGGTTTTCGCTGCTTCTTCGCCGGCTCTGCCATTATACACACGTTTGCAACAATCTCTAGCGTTTCATTAGCCTGCCTCTGTGCTGTAAACTGATCCTGCTTCGGTCGGCGGGTAGGATACACCGAACTTGCAAGTGGGATATTCTTCCTACAGGCAGTAGGGGCGGGCGAGAGAGCCTTCATTCGTCCCGTAATGAGTCATTTAATCATATACCGACTTAGGAAGATGATTAATTAACACGAAAACGTTGCTTGGTGTCCCTTTAACCGTACTGTTCTCTGCATTCTGCTGCCGGAATGTTAGTGCTGCACTTCACCAGGGTGCGACTGGTTTATGTCATGCTGCTCGTTTTCATTCAGCTTTATGTCTTATCAGCATGTAAAGAATTATCAAGAAAACAACAACAACAACAAAAAAGTACAAAATAATCACAAATTGTAATAATGAGTTAAAAATTAAAATGCACTTCTTGGACTCTTTCGGAGAGTTTGAGTCTGTGCATGGAATGTAGCCTATTTTAAAACCTTAATACCTCAGATACTTTTTTTTTTAGAAAAGAATTGCGAGGAGCCAGATACTCAGTGGGTGATTTTCGACCAACAGAATTCTCTTGAACCTCGATCCAGTGAACCAGCCTGCATTTCAAGTTTTTAATTAAGCTAGGACGCGTTATCAACAATGGGTGCAGCGTGCATAACTAAACCTGTCGAATGACACACCAACTTCAGCTCACAGGGGAATGCCGAAGAAAATGCCGATGCTATTTGAACTCATTTGAAGGCAGTTGTATTCACCCTGGGTGTAAATAGTCAATTTGAGTATCTAAATAGTCCATTTGACTATCTACACCTGGGTGAATACAGCACAGCATGGCACAGCAAGGCACCCAGGTGTCTGGAATTTTTGTTTTTCAAGTTCCAAACCAATTTATCTTGGGTGGAAATGCTCCGAATGGTTTAACATCTAGAGCGTGAACCAGGACGAAGCCGGTTCTCCAGGACGAAGCCGGTTGGTGGAAAAGGCACACCAACATCAGTTCACAGGGGTAAAGAAAATGCCAATGCTATTTGCACTCAGGCATAAATAGGCAACAGTGGTGTTCACACTGGGTGTAAATAGTCAAGTTGAGTATCTAAATAGTCCATTTGAGTATCTAAATAGTCCATTTGAGTATCTAAAAAAGGCCTAACAAAGATGAAACTGACCGGAGCTACAGGTCGGCGGGGCTAGGCTACCTACAGTATCATTTGCAACATGAACTGAAAATCTAATCTGATTTCTTTGAACAGGGAAACCGAGATTGCACGGCAATTTATGCGAGCACTGGACGACTTGACTGATGAAGAAGTGAAGAAGTTCAAATGGTACCTGAGGAACTACGGCGAAATTCCTAAATCCAAGCTGAGCCCAGCAGATCGGTCTGGAATAGTGGATCTGTTGATGGAGTATTTCCCCGATGACTTCCTGTCTAAAAGCATAAACGTTTTCATGGAGATGGGAAGGAATGACTTGGGCCGATCATTGAACAGATAACATCGCTTTCATGTGAAGTAGGTGAATTCAGATTTCTTAATTTGAATGTTCAAGCAATTCAATGGATTTCAGTTGTGTGAATACTAACAACAATCTGACAAGATAATTTGGCTTAACAAAAAAACATAGTTCTGAAGTTATAGGCCAACACACAGGCAATAAAACACTTGCAATAAAACCTGCTCTGAAAGTAACTATATGCCAGAATGTATTTCAATATTGCTATTGGTGGCAGAAAAGGAAACCACATCCATAGGCTGATGCCCAAAGAGTGATGTATTAAAACAGTGTACAAGGTCTTAAATGGATTAGTTGGTGATACTGATCAGATCTAAAACACTAGGCCAATTGTCCGCTAGCTGCCCATTCTGTAAAAAAAACCTGGTCTCTGTATGCAGTCAAGGCGCCTAAAACTGGAAACTAACAAAGTAGGGGCAGCCAGTCCCCAAACAAAAAACGCTGCATGTCATTTCTCTAGAAATACTAAAGGTAGCGGTGAGCTACCTCTCTGATGGGTTTCGTTTGGTCCTTCGTTAAAATATAATCTACGTTTTTTTGCACAAACGTGTCTGCTAATGAACGAAACATCAACACAAACAAATGCAATTTACTGTGAAATCCCTGAATGCCCCTTTAATGATAGTCAGTAATCCCTGATTGTCCCTTTAATGATAGTTAGTACTCCCTCATTTCCTCTTTAATGATAGTACTCCCTGATTGCCCCTTTAATGATAGTCAGTACTCAGTAAATAAACCAGGGGCTCAGGATTTGGAGCGTTAGCTTCAGCCAATTAGCATCCTCCATTTTTCAAATGGTGTCCCAAAGTGCTGACTTCTGCCCATATTTTTACATACAATCACTGGTTGACTGGTTGTGGATTGATTGATCATTTACTGCTGGGAGAATCAGCCCGTCCACATGGACAGCATCATTTGTGACCATCAGTAATGTGACACCCAATTACTGCGGCTAGTTTGTGAAAATGAAGACTAGCATCAGCCATTGAAAACTACTATCAGCCACCCCCCCCCCCCCCTCTCCTCCATGAAACAAACCTATCCCCATATAAAGTGACAAAACATGGGTTTTCACTATTTACTCAAGGGTTTCTCTACTCAATGTTTAAAAACAGTGGTCTTACAAACAATGAATATGTTGTCAATGCGATTCTTTCACATACCGTCAAGCATCCAACTTACTGGCCACCCCTGTCTATTTCACAGAGTCAGAGAATAATGCAGATGTGACCATCATCCTAGCAACTGGACAGTCTCACCTTGTTCCAACTGGAGAGGTTCAACTCTGCACTTCATCATCACACAAAACATCTCACACTCTCTGCTATTAAAATACCTGGGCATTTTAAATCTAAATCTGGATGCTTCTGCCAAGACACTACAAGTGGGTCATCATGACAGGATCATTCTGCTGGTCAATGATCCAAAACGTATGTCCAGATCAATAGAAAATAGTGATCACAAAATCAAGTTTCTGCAATCTCAGTTCCCTGTTCTGAACTCAATAGAAAACCATGTGAGATCTAAGAGAACAATGCACAAGAGAAAACCTAGGTATCCAGAGATATTCTTTACAAATAATTAAATAAAGGGATGCCACTAATGATGAGAATGCATGTTTTTATTTTATTATTCTTCTGAGAATGAATGTGCTCCTCTTCAAGGCTGGATGGATTTTCCTTATTATTTACGCTGTGAATCTAAGATAAGATGTCATCCTATTAGAGTATTATTTACCCGGTTTCCATATGGTCTATGGAGTTAAATATTTCTCAACCAAATCTCAAAGAAGAAGGCTTAACTCTAGTATAAGTATATATACTCTTTTGATCCGTGAATTAGTGAAACACACTCAGCGCACAGTGAACACACAGTGAGGTGAAGCACACACTAATCCCGGCGCAGTGAGCTGCCTGCAACAACAGGGGTGAGGTGCCTTGCTCAAGGGCACAGTGAGCTGCACAGTGTTCAGCCATGCCTACTGGTCAGGGTTCGAACCGGCAACCCTCCGGTTACAAGTCTGAAGCGCTAACCAGTAGGCCACGGCCGCCCCCTAAAGTTCCTATCAGTAGAGGAGTGTATCTAGCGAGGAGAAAGCCCATACAAGTTGATTACCAAGTGCGGTGAAAACCAATGGATGCAAAAGGAGGGGTGTTCAGTACTCGGCTTTAACAGACTTTCTCCTTGTAAGATGGTAATGACTGGAGGAGTGGTAAGGTAATGCACTAACTGCAGTCATATCATACTCTTCTCTACGCTACGTTTAACATCAGGGACCCTCTCCACTGTAGCACAAATATATAGTGATATTTTGAAAAATATCACCATATAGTCAAAATATCACTAGGCTTAAAGGACTGATTAACTTTGAGCCAAATTAGTTATATGACTATTTTTATTTTCTGGTGTTAACTCAAAGCTGCACCGATTAATGTCATTTTGGACCCAAAGTTAAATTTAAACTCAAATCATCCAAAACTAGAGCTTCGGTTGAAAAATAGCAAACCTCTCCTCTAAGTACAAGAAAAGTAGTTCTGGAATGATAACAGAGTGGGGAGCTGTTCACCATCTGTTCAACATCCAGAGCAGCTCAGTGAATCTGTCACCCCAAAGCAAACCTTTTCAAACTGGCTACAGCTACAGGGTAAAATCCCATTATGGCTTACTGGTGTTTACAAATACACAACAAGTATACAAATACACAACAAGTATACCCGGTGGAGACTGAGAGACAGATGAGTTAATCATTATCAGATCTATAGTTATAATGTAGTTATAGTTAGTTATAATGGGTTAGATTAATATCAGATCTATAGTTATAATGGGTTAAATTAATATCAGATCTATAATTATAATGGGTTAGATTAATATCAGATCTATAGTTATAATGGGTTAAATTAATATCAGATCTAAGATAACGAGCATATCAGATTGTCTCCCAAGAAGCAGCTGTCTGAAAGCCAGTGGCAAAGTTCTCATACTGTAAAACTAATTTCAGACACACACACACACACACACACACACACACGCTCTCAGTAACAAGAGCTAGAGCTAACTGATTAGGCAGTTTTTACAAACTTATTTTTAAAAGCAAACTCCTCTCTGCCTCTCTCTCACTCTCTCACTCACTCACTCACACACACACACACACACACACACACACACACACACACACACACACACATGCATTTTTAGTCAAAGCGACTCACATGGTAAACATTTTAAAGCTTTTTAAAACAATTCTCCCAAGGTGGAGAGGGATGTCCCTGCTCTAGTAGGAACTGGTAGCGTGTTCCACCAATGAGGAACAACAGATGAGAAGAGTTTGGATTGGCCTGACCATGGCCGGTGGGAGAGCTAGACGTGCTGCTTCATGGCAATTTCACTTCGGCACTTCCGCACATGGCTTCCTTTCTTCCCGTGGCATCGGCAACGATAACACCAGCTGCTATGAGAGGTAAGGCTCTTTCGGTTAATAATCTTTGGTTATTGTTCTTGTTATTATTGTTATTGTTCTTATTGTTAGGTCTTATTGTTAGGTCTTCCACTTTTTCTTATTGATTACTGTTCTGTTGAGATGCCCCCTCCCACACACACATCACTCCTGCATTCTTTAGTTTTAGTTAGTCTAGTGTTGCAGTAAAGTAACCTATCATTTGTCATTTTTGTTTATTTACTATTGGTTATTGTTCTTAGATTAGATTAGATTAGATTAGATTAAACTTTATTGTCATTTAGCAGAGTACAGGTACAGAGCCAATGCAATGCAGTTGACATCCAACCAGAAGTGCAAAGAAGCATTAAATACTAAGTGCAGATTGAGTAAGGTATTATGTGCAATTGTGTAGACAATATAGCCTAGAAATCTAGACGCACCCTAGCGGCAGCAAATTACATTTGCTTCCAGGGCTAGTCTAGCAACTCTCCGTTGGCTTGTGAGCTCGAAAAATTAAACTTCTATCAGGCCAATCAAATCGTGAGACGTTAGGTGGGCTTAACATAATGATTGATGGCAGAGTTGCAACTGAATTCCCTGCTACTTGAAAACAAAGAAGATGGATGTTGCTGTTGGCCAACAGTGTGACACGAGTTAAGCTTGTTTTAAAATGGCAAAAGTTTGAACTAGCCAACTAGCTCCGCTGGTGGGAAAACGCATGGGACTCAGCGCTGTCCTATTGCGTGCAGAGGGAATTTAAAAGACAACCGATTATCCCGCTCCTCGGACTGAGCACTGCGAACGGTGAGTGCCCAGACCCTACATTTTAATGTGGGTCTGGCTCGTCAGGCTATAGACAATAGGGATTAGTTGGATAAATACAGGTTTTCCAGATGACATGTCTACAGAGATAAGTAGAGTATGTAGAGTATAAATAGACATTCTATAACTAATAAATAAATATATATAAATATATATTTATATATTTATATTTATATATATAATTACAGTATATACAGTATATATACACATGTAATATATATGTACAGTATATTGCACAACTTCAGATAGTCCAAAATGCAGCTGCTAGACTGCTGACAGGTATTAAGAAACATGACCACATTACTGCAGAGACTAAATTCCTTGTATACAGCGTTGGCCATACAAGACAAATGTCAACTTACATTATGTGTTAAGTGTGTTATGGTGTGACAATGGTGTGTGTGTGTGTGTGTGTGTGTGTGTGTGTGTGTGTGTGTGTGTGTGTCTTTCTTCCAGGTGGTATGGCGTGGAGTGTGTGGGTCGGCTTGTTACTACTGCTGGCTGAAGATCCTAAAGGTTCTAAAGGTAAGCTCTACTCACTGCACAGTGCACACACACACACACATGCACAAACACGCACGCACACACACACACACACAAGCATGAACACACACACACACATAGTCAAACACACACACACAGTTGAATGATAGACCTCTGAAGTTCGCCTACAAAAAAGCTGACATCTTTGAGATTCGGTATCTTGTGATTTTTCCTATGGAAAAATAACATGGGGGTTTTGAATTATCGCACCTGTTAAACTCTCGCGAGGATGAACGAAGAAGTCTGAAATGCAGTGGGGTTTTGCTCAACACACTTTTGTCTTCTGCCTTCGAGTGGGTGCTGTGATCTTCAGTATGTGAACACGGCAAGCTTAGGTCCCAGCCGTGGGGCAACTGGCTGGGGCACCTGCACTGTACGCCGGCGACCGGGTTTGATTCCTGCCCCGTGGTCCTTTCTAGATCCCACCCCGACTCTCTCTCCCACTCACTTCCTGTCATTCTCCACTGTCCTGTCTGATTAAAGCCATATAACCCCCCCCCCCAGCAAACCCCAGAGCTAACTTGCAATGCAACTTGCCATCAGTGTTGCCAGGTCACGTGAAGAAAAATAAGCAGCAGGTCTCTGGAAATAAGCCCAAAAGAAGCGACCCAATACCAAATAGTCAGCATCCACTCCCCGAACCCCTGACATTACATTTCTGGGGCGGTCATGTTAGCGGAGCCCACAGTTACAGCGCAGAGTTTAAAAGGTTAAAGGTTAAAAATGCCCTCTGTGTACGTGTAGAGGCATAGGTTAAAATGCCCTCTGTATATGTGTAGAGCAGTGTTTCTCAAAGTGTGGTGCGGGGACCACTGGTGGTCCACGAGCAAACAAGAGGTCCTGCAAACAATTCATCTAAACAATATAGATGAATTGTTTGCAAATTGAACCTTGTATCTAAATCCAAACAGTTCTGCAACACTACGCTAGTTTTAATCATATGAATCCTCTGACACAATAAGCAAGGTGCAAAGATAATAAGCAAGGTTGTTCAGTGAGTAGGCCTATTGTGTAATATACTGTTGTAGGTTTTTTGTTTTAGCTAGGTGGTCCTTGAGGCATTTTTTATTTTTTGAGTGGTCCTTGGTCTGAAAAAGTTTGAGAAACACTGGTGTAGAGGCATAGGTTAAAATGGCCTCTGTGTACGTGTAGAGGCATAGGTTAAAATGGCCTCTATGTACGTGTAGAGACAGAGGTTAAAATGGCCTCTATGTACGTGTAGAGACAGAGGTTAAAATGGCCTCTATGTACGTGTAGAGGCATAGGTTAAAATGGCCTCTATGTACGTGTAGAGACAGAGGTAAAAATGCCCTCTATGTACGTGTAGGCGTTGTTTGGATTCTACACAGAAACAACAAATACGAAGCAAGCCCAAAAGAAGCGACCGCATAAAAAACACGCCTCCAGAACCGCAACCTGCGATTTAACAAAAAAACAACCCGAAGTCGCTTATAATAAGCAAACTATGGCAACACTGCTTGCCATAGGTAGTTAGCTTCAATTAACACCCAGATCTCCTTATATGGGCAAAAATGGCAGCTTTGGTTCCTTTTTGTAGGTGAACTCAGAGCCCGTCTACGGACATTCTTTTAGACATTGTCTGGTGAACTTCTGAGGTCTATCTATGATTCTCCCCCACATTACCCACAACCCTCTTTGGCATGACTTCATAACCCACAATGCTTTCGCATGACCTCATTACCCACAATGCTTCAGTTATGATGTGTTTGTCTTCCTCAGGAGAAACTGAAGAACCTGAGAGTAAGTAAGAGCATGTGTGTGTGTGTGTGTGTGTGTGTTTTTGCTTGTGTGTGTGTGTGTGTGTGTGTGTGTGTGTGTGTGTGTGTGTGTGTTTGCTTGTGTGTGTGTTTGTTTAGCTGATTAAGATTACCCCAATTCTGTTGGTTATGTGATTGCTCTTCCTTCTGCTGACGCTGTGTGTGTGTGTGTGTGTGTGTGTGTGTGTGTGTGTGTGTGTGTGTGTGTGTGTGTTTGTTTAGCTGATGAGGATTACTACACATCTAATGGATATGCAATTGCTCTTCCTTGCGGTAACGCTGAGGAAAGTGAGAATGTAACCTGGAGACGACGAGAGGATGCTCCCTTGGATACGGCCGTTGCCGGGGTGGAGGTGAGGGGTGGAGCTCTGTGGTTCCTACCTGCTGACTCCTCCCACAGTGGAATCTACGTTTGTGAGAGGAGGTATGGACACACACACACACACACATCTCTCTCTCTCTCTCTCTCTCTCTCTCTCTCTCTCTCTCTCTCACACACACACACACAGAGACACTAATCCTGTGATCTATGTTTGTGAGAGGAGGTATGGACACCTATAGACCTCTGAAGTTCGCCTACAAAAAATAACCAAAACAGCCATCTTTGCCCATATAAGGAGATCCGGATGTTAATTTAAGCTAACTACCTATGGCAAGTTGCATTGCAAGTTAGCTCTGGGGTAGCAAAAATCGAGTATCCACTCGAAGGCAGAGGACAAAAGTGTGTTCAGGAAAACGTCCCCATTTCAGACTTTTTCATCCCCACGAGAGTTTAACAGGTGCGATAATTCAAAATCCCCATGTTATTTTCCCATAGGATAAATCGGCAGATACCGGATGTCAAAAATGGCTGCTTTTTTGTAGGCGAACTTCAGAGGTCTATTGTCAACGTGAGCTATGCTCAAGCAGTGACATGTGATTTAATGCATGGGTTAAAGTGACGTGAAGTGAGTCAGACAGAAGATGGGCCTGTCTTTAGTTCCTGAATCCTGTCCCTCTCAAGTAACAATAAAGTTTTGAATTATCGCACCTGTTAAACTCTCGCGAGGATGAACGAAGAAGTCTGAAATGCAGTGGGGTTTTGCTCAACACACTTATGTCCTCTGCCTTCGAGTGGGTGCTGTGATCTTCAGTATGTGAACACGGCAAGCTTAGATCCCAGCCGTGGGGCAGCTGGCTGGGGCACCTGCACTGTACGCAGGCTACCCGGGTTCGATTCCCATCCCGTGGTCCTTTCTAGATCCCACCCTGACTCTGTCTCCCACTTGTTTCCTGTCATTCTCCACTATCCTGTCTGATTAAAGGCATATAACCCCCCCCCCCCCCAGCAAACTTAGAGTTTTGCTACCCCAGAGCTAACTTGCAATGCAACTTGCCATCAGTGTTGCCAGGTCACGTGAAGAAAAATAAGCAGCAGGTCTCTGGAAATAAGCCCAAAAGAAGCGACCCAATACCAAATAGTCAGCATCCACTCCCCGAACCCCTGACGTTACATTTCTGGGGCGGTCATGTTAGCGGAGCCCACAGTTACAGCACAGAGTAACAATAAATGGTGTGATTAGCAACTATAATGAAAGAAAAAACGCTGATTCTGCAACTTTCACATTCAGTAAGCGATGGCTCAAGAGAGGATTATTGTGTTTCTGCAATCTAATCAGGTTTCACTTCACTTTACTGGCTCACTGTGTCAGAAGGTACATGCTCTGCAGCCCTGCAATTTCATGCAAAATTCACTACTCTGATGAGAAGCAGAGCATTCCTAATCACAGATGGAAGTTGGAACAGGGACCAGTATAGACATCACTAAAGCCAATTTGTGAAAAGGCTCTTGAGATATGGAGGATCTAAAAAAAAAAGTAGAATATCGTGGAAAAGTGTATTGGTTTAAGTTATAAACAAAACATGCTGTAAACTTTGCGAATCTATGTCAAAATCCTGGCTACGGCCATAATCATGTCTCAAATATCAGCTCAGTTTTGTGGTTTAATAGCCATTTAATTATAGGCCCTACAAGTGGAAAGAACAATAAAACACCCTGCGTATGTGTATATTGTGCCATTTGGCAAGAGGATACATTTAGCCAATTATATGACAGCTCAGTCACCTTCATGTCCCCCAACTTCACATCTCTGCATTACAAGCCTGCTGGCCAGTAGCTCATGACAGACCTGTCTGCATGCCATTGTAGGCAAGAAAGAGGCATAATCAGTCTTGAATGTGATAAAAGAGCGAGCCTTAACATTAGGGTGAGTTCACATTTTCAGCAAAGAATAGTTATTTGTCAAATGATGATTAGTTTATTTTTTTTTTATTAAAATGAAAAAATGTGTGTGCCAGGTTAGATAGCAAGCAAAGTCTTCTTCCAGACAGGTGACAGATTTTTAAACACAAAAGATACAGTGAGTGTTTTCCTTCCATTTCTTATCATATTCGAACACAATTTTGGTTAATCTCTTAATTTGATAATAAAAAATGTATTTATATAATATGTAATTTGCCACTGCTGTAACGTGTAAAGTTCTGGAAAAGTTTGAACACACACACACACACTAACATCTCTCTCTCTCTCTCTCTCTCTCTCTCTCTCTCACTAATGCTACATCATGCCCATGTTTACCACCCAGTGCTATTCCAGCAGAGTCCAAATGTGATCTGGATACATGATGTGCTGTAGCCTGACGAGCCAGACCCACATTAAAATATAGGGTCTGGGCACTCACCGTTCACAGTGCTCAGTCTGAGGGGCGGGATAATCGGTTGTCTTTCAAATTCCCTCTGCACGCAATAGGACAGCGCTATGAGTCCCATGCGTTTCCCACCAGTGGAGCTAGTTGGCTAGTCCAAACTTTTGCCAACTTAATAAAAGCTTAACTCGTGTCACACTGTTCGCCAACAGCAACATCCATCTTATTTGTTTTCAAGTAGCAGGGAATTCAAGCCAAACAGTTGCAATCTGCCATCAATCATTATGTTAAGCCCGCCCTAACGACTCTATACACGATTTGATTGGCCTGATAGAAGTTTAATTTTTCGAGCTTACAAGCCAACGGAGAGTTGCTAGACTATCCCTGGCAGCAAATGTAATCTGCTGCCGCTAGGGTGCGTCTAGATTTCTAGGCTAGATGTGCTGCCCTCTGATGGCAACTTTAGTATTTGCTTGCTAATGTGGATATGTGTGTGTGTGTGTGTGTGTTTACAGTGATGAACGCTGGGATGCAAGATTACACGTGGGCAGTGAAGTGTGCCCTGAGTTGAACCGCGATGTATACCTAATGCTGAACCATTCTGGTCATCTGAGCTGCTGCGAACAAGACCACATATTCAGATACGGAGCTAACCTGCGCATCACCTGGCTAAAGGTAGGCTAGTCTCAACCCTGCTCATGACCTTTAACCCTGACCGCATCACCTGGCTAAAGGTAGGCTGGCTAGCCCCCACCCCAACCCTGCCCACGCCCCTGACCTTTAACCTCTCCACCACCTTTACTTGACCCTCATGATAGCCAATAGTAAAACTCCACCCTGACTGAGTAACTCAGCTGAATGGCAAACTGTTAAGTACCACAGCCAAAGCTAAACCCAACCATAGCCAACTGCTAAGCTAAAGCCAAACTCAACCATAGCCAACTGCTAAGCTAAAGCCAAACTCAACCATAGCCAACTGCTAAGCTAGAACCAAACTCAACCATAGCCAACTGCTAAGCTAGAACCAAACTCAACCATAGCCAACTGTTAAGCTAGAACCAAACTCAACCATAGCCAACTGCTAAGATAAAACCAAACTCAACCATAGCCAACTGCTAAGCTAAACCTAAACCCAACCTTAGCCAACTGCTTAACTCGACTTTAGCCAGCTACTCATCTAAAGCTGATGTTGTCTGTTTTTTTGTGTGTGTGTGTGTGTGTGTGTGTGTGTTGTAGGACTGTATGCCTTTGAACAGGTCTGAGAGGATCCTGGAGTTCCCCAAGGTGTCGCTTCATGACAAAGGGAACTACACCTGCCTGCTCCACTTCAGCCTGGAGGGACACAACTACACCTCAGCCAACACCGCCCAAGTCTCCATCGATGGTAACCACTTTTTGGTTGCACTGTACAGTATATATTCATGTCTCTGTCCGTGGGATTGTCTGGAATCTGGCCATATAAGAACCATGATGGTGGGATACTCCATGGTTAAGCAATTTACAACAATGTATATACTGACATAAATAGTTTACATTAGAATACATTATAATTTCAGCTCAAAGTTGGAGACCTTGTAGAAATGTGTTGCAATTTCAAAACAGGATTACTCGGTAACTGCTTATTGTACAAAAGCATATTATATTTTGGTACTTGGTAGGGTCTGCTGTTTATTTTGATATACAGTTTGCCATGTGTTGAGTAAAGAGTTTGTGAAATATTTCAGTAATAGTCTTGCAGTTAAACTAATGTTCGTCATTGACCAGCAGATGATCAGCTAGAGCCATGTACCGCCCTGCAAATAATCTAAATCAACCTCCTGTTTGTTTTAGTTTTATTTGGTGTCCTGTTTAAATTGTGTAATTTTAACATTAGCCTACTTTAGCTTCGACTTTGACTCCACTCGACACCCACTTGCTCTGGTTAGAACAGCAATTGTAAACACAGCGACTTTATCTGCATGTGTGAACTGGTGTTACGTGTCAACTGTCTTCCATTACTGTTAATTATTCCATTATTGTGAATTTACTGCGTTGATGACGTTTCACAAATGATGACGTTTTTTCGACAGATGTGGCTGCTTGCAGATTTGTCAGATACATTACCGTTCAAAAATGTGGGGACACTGTGGTGTTTTTTTTGCATTTCAGCAGCGGTCAGAGCAAAAGAACTAAAAGTGAAACCAGCAAGTAAAGGGGAAATGCTTCCAAGAGGCCTGTGTGGAGACCGTTTCTGAGGATCACAGGGTCAGAACAAACTAGGAGTAAAATCCCACATTACAGTACAACACATTGGAAACTGGAAAACCCAAAGTACACAATATTAAGACACAATAACACATATTTTTTAATGTTTACTAACAGCCTACTGTGTATCACATAGCCTGGGCTGTATGGGCTCTAGCCTAAGTTAAGACAACTTAAGACTCCTTTCAATACAATATTAAAATGCAATATTATGCAATGCAATATTAATATATATAAACAGCTAGCAACTGTCATCAACAGCACACACCCCTTTTTGAATGCTCACACGCACAGTCCTCCTTCCGTCAACAACACGAGATTCAATTCACTTCAATTCAATTGAGCTTTATTGGCATGACAAAAAATACCATTTGTTGTGAAAGCATACATGTACATAGTAGCGTGCAAACAAAGAAAACTAAACATCATGCATTATACATTATTGCAACGGCAGTGTGTGTGTGTACATGATGGTGCGGATGGAGTGACTACCTTTGTTTGTGGATCCTTAAAGTTTTGAAGGTCTGGGGGCATTTCTCTGAATTTAGGAAATAACTTGTATCTTGTATCTTTCCATTGGCAGCATTTGGCATGCAATGCATTGCTAGATGTGTTTCTCTGTACCTTGAGGATACTTTTATAGAACTCTGCATGCAGGGTTTTGATTGGGTGTTTGTCCCATTTTCCAAATCCGTTGTACACAAGAGCCCCACACTTCACTGCCATACAATGCAATTGGTTCAATAACTGTTTGGAATATTTTGAGCCTGATCTGAATGGGTATGTCAAATTGAATAGATTTTTGATGGCGTAGAAAAGCCCTTTTTGCTTTCTCTTTCAAATCATTCATGGCCAAGTTGAAATTACCAGTTAAACTGATTTTCAGCCTAAGGTAGGTGTAACTTTTTACATGTTCATTTGCATATGCACCAAGGGTTCATTTCTTTCCCTGATATCTGGATTTTTTCTGGAAAGTTAGTAATTTTGTTTTTTTGGGGGTTTATAGTCAGGGCCCAGGTCTGACAGAACTTGTGCAGGACATTTAGGTTCTTCTGTAGACACTTTTCTGTTGGAGACAGCAGAACCAAGTCATCCACAAAGAGAAGAAATTTGATTTCGGAGTCATTTAATAGGAAGCCAGGAGCTGCTGACTGCTCAAGTCTTTTTGCCAATTCATATATATGAATTGGCTAAAAGACTTGAGCAGTATGTATATATTGAAGAGGGTCGGTGTTAGAGGACAGCCCTGTCGCACACCCCATTCTTGAGTGAAGAATTCTGTTTGTTTGTTTTCAATTTTAATTGCACATTTGTTGTTTAAGTACATTGTTTTTATTATGTTGTTTAAGTACATTGTTTTTATTATGTTGTATGTTTCACCCCCCCCCCCTCCTACACCAGTTTCAATAAGTTTGCAGAATAGACCGTCATGCCAAATAGAATCAAAGGTCTTCTGGAAATCTACAAAGCAAGCAAATATTTTTGTTTTATTTTGGTTTACATATCTATTTATTAAGGTGTGTAGGGTGAAAATATGATCTTATGTTCTACCTTTTGGTAAAAAACCTATTTGACTCAGGGCATCATGCTCAATAAGGAAGTTTATTATGACCGCCGCTAGCGAAGCTAGCGAAGCTAGCGAAGCGGTCATATAGGGATTGTCAAAGTTTTTTTTTTTTTTTTTTTTTTTTTCCCGTCATCTACTTCCTGAAATTTTGGTCAACGATACCCGGGGCACCGAAACACCGGGGCACATGAAATTTGGTGGGTATGTAGCCCCACTAGACTTTTACGGAAAAATTTCGTTTGGTCCCCGGGGGCCACTCCCCCTCCGCGCTGGGCCCCCCGAAACCCAAAAAATGCAGTTTTTCCTAAATAACTACCTGAACCGTGGCACCGAGGATGAAGAAATTTTTATGGTATGTTGGTCTCAAGGGCCCACATCAACTTAGCCCATAATCACTCATTTGTGATTTGCACCCCCCCGGTAAAAAATGAAAATGCAATATCATTCTGCTTTAATCGCCCCTCTCTTCAGTAAAGACGTTCAGAACTGCACCAAATTTTATGTGTATGATTAACCTGACATTCTCTGGGGGTATGCCAAATTTCGTAGAATTTCATCCATGGGGGGGTCTAAAAAATTAAGTTATGTGTACATTTAGTGACTCTACACTCATTGGCCTGTAGATGGTGGTGCACACATATACACATGCACACACACACACAGGCACCCACATACTATCGGTATTAGAACGGCTGATACATAATTACAAATTCAGTAGGATTAAAAGAAAGCCAAAATAAATATTCATCATCATCATCATGGCTGCATTTCCAGTATTGGCGATAAGTAGTCGTTTGTCCACTAGATGGCGCATCGTTGCAGTGAGACGTAATTTTGTTGGAAGTTAATCTAAAGTGGGTTAGAAAGACTCTATGCTTCCTACAAGGACAAGACTGTAGGCTACAGTAGTTTACCGCAGAGAACGTCTAAGGGTAGGATGATTTCTGCATGAAATGTAATTCCCATTTCCTCTTGAAGCCGAAATAAATCTGAGAATGTTTATCGGACATGCTTGTTTTTTACTGCAGGTAGGCTACGTTAATCCTATCAATAGCAGAACGTAGGTAAAATAATGTTAGCGTTAGCATGGTTGAGTGATGGAGGCCAATTTGATTATTGATGTATTTGTAGAAAACCATAAATGCGTTTATAGGCTACCAAGCAAATCGATAACAGCACTAATTGTATCTTTCGACTGTCATCTCATTTGCTTATGACCATAACCTAGGCTACTAACAGGAGCTAAGTGAGTTAGCCACAACACGTTCGCTACGTGATGGTTTTTTAATGGAAAATATATAGGCTAGCTGCTACCTGAAAGATAACCTGTCTATGATCCCGTGATGATCTACATCTCCATTTAAACCAGATGTTTTAGAGCGCACGTTGAGATGTATTCAGGGCAGGGCTGTACCTACACATATTTGTTGCACGTGCTACAAAAATCATTCTTTGCGATGGATGATTTAGTACCAACGTTACACCGGTCAGATACAGTTTTGCCTATGGCTATTCCGTGAGACTGAGGCGCTTTTTGTTTGTTCGAAGTGCGTGTTTAGGGTGTGAGAGGGGAGTCGATGTGCTTTGATTCCAGCTTGGTAGTTGTAGTCTATGCGATTAAAAAACACGTGTGTGTGAAGTATCCAAACAATGATAACGCTTTCATTATGGCTGCTTTAGCCACAGACCTTGAGTTACTGTACAGTGGGTTGGGTTCCATTTAGAAGTGTCCACTTCATTCGCCCTTTCCGTGATTCACAGCTACGTGAAATGTATTACTACTGATATGCAAAACTATTAACTTTTCGCCAAGAGGTGGCAGCTTGATACTGTAAGGTGTAAGCCATTGGTTCCAACGGAGATTTTATTTGGGTCGCCAGCATAGCCTGGTGACAATTTGTGTTGTGTAATAGGCCTAGCATAGGGCCTACCTTATATAGCTTATAGTTTGTTAACAGTCACGGTTTTGTCATGCAATGTCTATGCATTTTTGCATTTAGAATAGCTCTAAAACCGGGGGGCGAACACGTCGCAGGGGGGGCGCCAGTGCGTGGATATCTCAATCGCAAAATTAAACAATATTTCTATCGGGCGCCTACCATGGACTAGGCTGGGTGAAAATCAAAAGATTGCGTCAAAAGATTGAGCTTAACCATGGACCTCATGGTTGCAAAATGCAAGGGAACATGAATCAGCATATTATTTGCACAAACAATAACGGAGAGTAGCTCTTCAACTTTGCCCGTTAAAATGTGTATGAACAGTCTCGCAACGCATTTCATGAAGGCCCTTTTGGACATGTCAGTTATTTGCACCACTGGGTAAAACGGCATTTTGTTTTAGACTACTGGTATTTAATTTGTGCATTGACAATAAAGCTGAATATAATTTGAACTAGATGACTAAACCTATGCATATGTAGAAGAAGAAACATTCACAAAAATCCATGACATGACCTCTCTTCTTGATAGCTGTTGAAAACTGCATGGAACTGACAGGGATTGTTTTAGTTTAATAATAAATAAATAAATACATTATGCTGCTACCTTCTGCTTTTCCCAAATACAATGTAGCCTACAGGTGTACCTTTCATCAGTCCAGTTGCAATGGATGGACTATGATGAACTGCCCTACTTGTGATTGTTTAGAGATTTTAAAGGTTTTATAACAATGTTACAGATTTTTTGGCCCAGAAACAAATCTATTCACCTTTGCAGCGCCAGTAGGCTACTTTGTGTGCGGAATGTGTGCAAACACACATTCCAAACAAGCATACACAAAAGTTTCAAGAGTGGGGGATGGAGTAGAAGATGGAGACAAATTCATTAATATGATTTATTTTCGCGGAATGGATGTGCAGGACTGAGCGGCGGTCATATTTTGTACCGCTACGCGGTACATCTAGTTATTCTACTGTTTAAAATGATACAATGCTTCCCCAGATTACTGTTTACACAGATGTGCCGGTAGTTATTAGGGTCAAATTTGTCTCCACTTTTGAAAAGGGGTGTAATGAGTCCATTCCAGATATCAGGGAAGTATCCGACACTTTCCATACTCCATATAAGTTCCTCATGTTGCTTTTTGTTAACAGTGTTCCTACACCCTTACTAAAGCCTGACTTTAACAGTGAACCTACAACCTTACTGAAGCCTGACTTTAAGTTTATTCCAGTTATTCCAGAAATTATTAGAATTGAAAAGTTCTTCAATTGTATCTAATTGATTTTTGGGGAACTGTTCCGTCTTCTTTCTGAGTGTGTTTTTTTATTGTTTAAGCTCTTCATAATAGCTAAGGCGTAAACCAGGATCGTTGGGTTGTCTGTGGGAGCCAGTTTTTCCTCATGATTTTGCAATCCTGATCAAACATTTTTTCCTTATCTTGTTTATTCCTATGGGACTTATCTTGTTTATTCCTATGGGACTTATCTTGTTTATTCCTATGGGACTTATCTTGTTTATTCCTATGGGACGTTTTTTTTAGGGATGTCCGATATTGGCTTTTTTGCCGATATCCGATATGCCGATATTGTCCAACTCTCAAATTTCGATTCCGATATCAGCCGATACCGATGTCGATATGTGGGTTATTTTTCCTCAAAACTAATTTAGGTAACATCACATATCTTAACACAACATGCTTAATGTTATTGTGATGCCCCACTGGATGCATTCTTGAATGCAACAAGGCTTTCCAAATGTTAACATTGTCTGTGCAAAATAAGAAAAATACTTCAACTTAATTTAGGGAAAAAGTGCCATGTTTATTTTTTATTTTTTAATTGTCTCAAACAACAGTTTGGATTACACTCTCCCTGAGATAATCTTGACAATGCCCGCAACAAATAGGGCAAATTTGACTTCTTCACAAATGATAAAACATTGTACCTGAACAACTATGTGCAACATAGCAGAATGTAAAGCCAACTAAAATAACAGGCATAGTGCATAGGCTTCCCTTTTTCTGTGTTAAATGAGCCTGCATTTGTAGGATGCTTCATGAACTGTTTCTTTAACTAAAACTCAATCACCTTAATTGAATGAATGCACAAATATGAGTCAATTACAATGTGGCAAGCAACTATACTGCACAATTTTGAAAACATTTGTTTGAGCTACAAAAAATACTTCAGGCTTGAGGTGAAGTACATAACGGGCCATACCCACAATCAGGCTTGGAATTTCACCATTTTAGGAGCAAAGCCACTTGGCCTTCAGTTGGGCATATTTGGTGGGGGGCACAAAGGCCACATGTCAGGGCACCAAGGCCAAAGTTAACTATACAGTAGTAGGCTATAAAAATGATCAAAGTTGTATTCACTGCAGTAGACCTGCATCACTGTATACAAAAAAATAAAACATGACATATTACATATAACTGTAAATCATCTGATCATCTAATATTTTCAGATATCTAGGCTATATTTAACATTTATTTTATATTTGGCCTGTTATACAATCATGTATTGAACAATTTAAGCACAGCTCAGCTTTAAGAAACTCAAATAGCCTTGATGCATGCTTAGCATTTTGTGATCATTAAGGCTACTTTCACAAACTCTTACAGTCAGCTGTCCTCTAATTTACCGATATCTAGGCGACATTTGTAATATTTGTTTTGTATTTGGCCTAGAGTTGGATGTCTCGAGACCGGTCTTGGTCTCGAGACCGGTCTCGAGACCACTTTTACGTGGTCTCGGTCTTGTCACAGTCTCGACCGTCTTTGGTCTTGGTCTTGTCTTGGTCTCGCATCCCTCGGTCTTGTCTTGGTCTCATTGTCTTGGTCTTGCGGTCTCGGGTCGACATAGTGGTCGGGAGATTTGCAACAAATATGTCCATGATACAAAACATAACATTCGATAATGCAACATTAAATTATTTCGCCTTTCACGACCCCTTCAAATGCAACCTTTCAAATGCAACCAATCAATGACATACATGTATTTTGTTGTGATTAAGAAACTGGCGCTCATCCAATCAAAAGACGCAAGTGTAGCCAGCGCGAAACGTTAGGTTTACGTCGTAGCTGTCAGTCTCAGTCAGACCTAGTAATAATAATGTCAGCGAATTCCGCCATCATTAAATTTGCATTCACGGAACATAAATAAATTTGCAGTCCAGGGGCAAGAAAGAAGCATTCTGCAAAATGCAAGTTTTGCAAAGTCTCTCTCTCTCATCATTGTCATGCAATTGCTATAGCCTACATAGTTTATCTCACCCAGTCTACGAAAACATTTACAGTGAGTGAGCTCACAGTCACACACATTCATGACATGCTCTGTCTCTGCATTGTTCTGTCTGTAGTTGAAATAATACCTTCTTAAATTTAATTTAAACTGGGACTGAACCTCTTACCCCAGCAGGGTTCTCAAGTCTCACGCGCAATTCAACAAGTTCACACTGTGAGTGACCGGATGGCCACCTCACTTGCCCGGACAGCGTTGCGGTGGGAAATCAGAGAGAAGGGGTAAAAAATGTCAGGAATGCAGAAGAATTTGTATTTCAAAGTTGCCAGTGTATTTATTTTTACAGTGCCCGTTAGTCCTCCACCATCGAAACAGACAAAAAAGGAAAAAAGTTCAAAAATAGCAAAATACTCCCAAAAGGGCAAAATATAGCAAAGTCCAAAAATATATCAAAAGTCCAAAGATAATCAAAAATGGCAAAATACAAAAAGAGAAGGCACCAAATCAAAATACTATAGCTTCAGACTTCAAGGCAACAAGTTCAAATGTCCACTTACTTCAGAGCTCTCTCCGGTTGTCAGCTCTTCACCCCCTTAACCCAAACTGAGCCGGGTTTTTAATACCCAGTCCTACTATGCTCAGACGCACCATGATTGGCTAACAAGATAATTGACTAAACACATCCTTGGACTGTACCATTAATCACCATCATATTTGTACACAACGTGTGTTTAAATCATCAAACACAAACCAAACAATAACATGTACCTCAAACCCATCCCACACATCTTTGCTATGCTACACGTAAAGCCCATAAACATATAACATTCAACAGATGCATAGCAACACAAAGCACACTTCCAAACCCCCTTCGCGACATCATTCCCCATACCCAAAGTCAAGATGGCATTACAAATACTACACAAATGGCGCATGCTTCCGTTTGGCAGTGGTGACTGAAGGTGGAGGAACACAAGAGGTACGTATGGCGTTTTGTTTAATGAATAGACCAGGGAGATAATGTGGTGTGTGCAGTGTTACATGCGAGTGGGTACCTCACCCGTATGCATGAGATGTTTCAGGGCCGTATGAGTATGGAGACTTGTGGCGGCTGGTTTGGTACTGTTAGCGCAGCCAGCGCTAACTTCCGTGTTGGCGTTTCACTCGCGGAAACTGACAGGCAAACAATTGTCTCTGTTCGTAAGCAGGCAGCGCACACACTCCGGGCAAACCTTGTGCTGCGCCGGCTGTGTGAGCGTGTGTGGGTGTGGGGTGTATGTGCGTGTGTGTGTGTGTGTGTGTGCAAGGGCTCAATGTCTCTCGTTGGCACTCCTGCTCTTGCAGGGCTTCCGCGATGCAGAGTGCGTTCAAGCAAATGTTCGGAACTGTCCATAACATTCAAGGGAGTTCGTCAGGCAAAGCAAATATTCATAAAATGTCCATAATTCACACACAAGCAATACTATCTTTAAAACAGTGAGGAGGGGAGAGAGCGCCTACTCACATTTCCCACCACCTCTGCAGTCTCAGTCACTCGGGTGACGAGACAAGAAATCAGCCACCGTGTTCACTTTGCCAGCCCGATACCGGACTGTGAACCTGTATGGCTGCAGTGCCAAGAACCAGCGAGTAATCCTGGCATTCGTGTCTTTCATGCGCCCAAGCCATTGCAAGGCGCGATGGTCGGTCTCAAGCGTGAAGTGACCGCCCAGCACATAGTACTTGAAGGAGTCAAGGGCAAACTTCACTGCCAGGCACTCTAGCTCGACTGCTGCATACCTGGTTTCACGGGGAAACAATTTGCGGCTAACAAAAGCCACTGGTCGTTGGTCTTCCCCTTCACCTTGGAGGAGAACTGCGCCAATACCAACACCCGAGGCATCAGTATGCACCGTGAAGGGCTTGGTGAAATCAGGACTCTGAAGCACAGGGCCCTTGCAAAGAGCCCCTTTCAGGTCCACAAAGGCCCTCTCCTGCTCCTCCCCCCACTGACCCTGAGGATTGCCGTCCTTTCGGGTGAGGTCAGTAAGAGGTGATGCTCGGCTAGCAAAATCCGGAATGAACTTCCGGTACCAACCTACCAGGCCAAGAAATGACCGGACAGCCTTCTTGGTCCGAGGTCTCTGGCAGTTCCGCACCGCCTCCACTTTGTCCTGCTGTGGCCGAATGACGCCCCGACCCAGCACATACCCCAGGTAGCGAACCTCCTCCTGGGCAATGGCACACTTCCGGGGATGGATGGTGAGGCCTGCCTGCTTGATCTTGTTGAGCACCTCCTCCAGGTGTTGCAAATGTTCCCCCCAGGTGGCGCTGTACACCACAATGTCATCCAAATAGGCAGCTGCAAACGACTCAGTTCCAGAGAGCACAATGTCCATCAGCCGCTGAAAAGTGGCCGGCGCCCCCTGCAGGCCAAATGGCATGACATTGAAGTGGTACAGGCCCTGGGGAGTGCGGAATGCTGTGTAGGGCTTGGTCTCCTCAGTCAATGGGACTTGCCAATAGCCTTTACATAAGTCCAGTGTGGTAATGTAGGTGGCCTTCCCCAGCCTCTCTATCAAGTCCTCCAAGCGAGGCATGGGGTACGCATCAAATTTTGATTGGGCGTTGACTCGCCGAAAGTCAATGCAAAATCTCAGTGTGCCATCTTTCTTTGGGACCAGGACCACGGGGTTACTCCACTCACTTGTCGATCTCTCAATCACCCCCAGTGCAAGCATGTCCTCCACCTCTGCCTTGAGTGAAGGTAGCAGACGTTGAGGTACCCGATACATTCGCTGACGCACTGGGGTCGAGTCGGTCAGCGTGACTGAGTGCTCCACCACCGTGGTGAAGCCTGGCCCCTCCTGGAACAGGTCAGTTGGAACGATCTGGTCCAGCTCGGCCTGCTGCTGTGGGGTCAAGTGCGACACGTCCGGGATGGTTGCTGGTTGGCTGTTCGGGAAGAACTGCTCCGGTCGCTCTTCATCCTCCGGCACTGCCTGCACCCGAAGCGCTGGAGTCGTTATGTGCCATTCTTTCAGCAGGTTCACATGGAAAGTCTGCCTCTGCTTTCTTCTCCCTGGCATCTCAATCTCGTACGTTGCCGGGCCCATCTGACGGATGACGTTGTATGGCCCCTGCCATTTGGCCAGCAACTTGCTCTCCGATGTAGGCAACAGGAGCAACACTTTCTGCCCCGGCACCAGAGTTCTCTGCCTGGCCTTCTGGTCATACCAGGTCTTCTGCCTGGTCTGTGACTTCTCCATGTTCGCACGCACCAGTTCAGTCATTTGCTCCATCTTCTCCCTCATCTTGAGAACATGCGCCAGAACGGACTGTGTCTCTGTGGCCTGCGGACCCTCCCAGGCCTCCTTAAGCACGTCCAGGGGTCCCCTCACTGGCCAGCCAAAGAGCAGTTCAAATGGCGCAAAGCCAGTAGACGCTTGGGGTACCTCCCTGTATGCAAAAAGGAGGTAGGGCAGCCAACGGTCCCAGTCCTTTCCATTTTCAGCCACAAACTTCCTCAACATACTTTTCAGGGTTTGGTTAAAACGTTCAACTAGGCCATCCGTCTGAGGATGGTAGGGGGTGGTCTTAATGCCTTTTATACCTAGTACGCCATAAACCTGCTTCAAGCTCTTAGAGAGAAAAGCTGTGCCCTGATCAGTGATGATCTCTCTGGGGATGCCTACTCGGGAGAATAATTGAAGTAAAGCCTGTGCGATGGGTCTGGCAGATATCCTGCGGAGTGGAAACGCCTCAGGATATCTGGTAGCGTAGTCGCATACCACTAGAATGTACCTAAAGCCGGACTGCGTTCGTTCTAGTGGGCCTACAATATCCATGGCTATGCGTGAGAATGGTACATCAATGCAAGGAAGTTGTTGTAGGGGGTATGGGCTAGCTGTGTACTTGCTGGTAAGCTGACATTCTGAGCATGATCGGCAAAACTCCTGCACATCTTTATACATGCCTGGCCAGAAAAATCTTGCTGCCACGCGGGCGTATGTTTTCGGGAGCCCCAAGTGACCCGCCCAGGGAATGCTGTGCCCCATTGCTAACACCCTGCTATGTAGCTGTGTGGGCACGACCAGCTGCTCTTCTCTGCCCCCGTCTGGCTGATGGTAGAGGATCCCCCCTCTAAGGACATACCCCTCCCCAGCTAAATTAGGCGGGACCCCTGTCCTGACCCCATCCTGCTCAATGACCTTCTCAAACGCCTTCTTCAGTGACCCATCCTCCCGCTGCATCTGTTTTATGTCTGTGGCAAGCTCCTCCCAGTCCCCATCTGACTGAGCTACTGGCAATTCTCTGGCCCTTTTAACCGTGCCCTCTAGCTTGTCTTGTCTTCTCTGTTGTCTGGACTTTTTGACTCTACCACTGCTAACACACTCCACATCACTGCTAGCAAAGGGTAGCTCATGCAATGGGTCACTCCTGGCCTGCCCTTCTGCGCATGCCGTCTTGCTGCTCTGAGATCTGGTAACCACCATGTTTACCACTCTGCTGGACTGCAAAAGTTCCGGTAACACTAGTATGTCCTGGCCAATTAACACTGGGTGGCTTAATTTCTCCACTACACCAACAGTCAGCTGATAAACCTGCCCATTGACATTAATGTAAACTTCAGCTGCTGGGTAGTCATGTGCATCGCCATTAACACACATAATTGAAACCTTTCTTCCGGGTAACAGGTCTCGCTCCTCTACCAGGTGTGGCTGCACTAGTGTCTGGTTGCTCCCAGTGTCCAACACTGCTATGGCCTCCTTCCCATTAACAGACACCTGCACTGTCTGCAGCCTCCCCAGGAAACTCACTGCCTCCCCCTCTGGTCTCGGTAGGCAACTGTATCCGGCTCCCTTGGGCTTACGGTTAGGACAATCACGCACTATATGGCCTTCCTTACCACAATTGTGACACACTATGGATGTGGACGCTCTGGGTGCTACAGGGTATTTGGGCCTAATGGGAACTGTACTGTCTCTAGGGTAATTGCTAGGCTTAAAGGGGACAGTATTGTCTCTAGGACGATTACTAAGCTGTTGACCACCACCCTGACCAAAACCATCAGACCTACCCCTGGCTGCTGGCCTGTTGTCTTGGTTCTGGCGAAAGCTGGTGTGCCTCTGCCGTGCTGCAACGTAGTCCTCGACAAGTTCTGCCGCTCTCTGACCACTCTGTGGGTGCCGCTCCTTAACCCAAACTCTGACGTCTGGGGCCAAGGTCCTCAGGTACTGTTCCAGTATCAATGCCTCACAGATTTCTTCAACCGACTTCATTGCCGGTCTAATCCACTTATGAAAGAGGTCTTTCAGCCGGGTGTAAAGCTCTCTGGGTGTCTCACCGGGCTTGATGTCGGGCTCCCGGAACTGTCGCCTGTAGGTTTCCTCATTGATTTCAAACTTTTGCAGGATGGCTTCTCTTACGCGGTCATAATTCATGGTGTGGCTTGGCTCCATCGCGCGTGCTTTCCCTGTGAGGTGGGGGACGAGGATCACCGCCCAGTTCTCCTTTGGCCAGCAGTATGCTGTAGCTAGCCGCTCAAACGTCATGAGATACTGCTCGATGTCCTCTCCTTCCTCCAGTTTAGGAATGGCGCGTCTGGACCACTCCATGGGCATTGGTGCTGGTGGCGCCGCTGCCGGTGGTGAAAGTGACGGTGGTGCTGCCGCTACTGATGATGGTGCCGCCACCGCTGGTGCTTGGCCCGCCGCCGTCGCCACTGCCGCCACTGGTGGTGGTTGGACCGCTGTCGCTCTAGCCATGGTCACCGCCTGCTTCTCTACCTCAAAGTCATCACGCAGCAGGTTCAGCTGGACCTGGATGCCCCTCCAGCGTTGTTCCTGTTTGAAGAACTCCTTTTCCTGGGTCTCCAGTGATTTCTCCAGGAGCTTACGCAGTGCAGACAGGTCAGACCCTTGAGTGTTGCCCCCATCTGCCCCTGCTGTGTCCTCCTGGTCCTCTGATGTTCCTGCAGCTTTCTCATTGTTCTTCAGCTTGCGATACGCCATCTCACCGAGCTTCCCCTCTGATTTCGTCTTCTGTCAGCATCAATCCCACTTCTGACACCAAATGTGAGTGACCGGATGGCCACCTCACTTGCCCGGACAGCGTTGCGGTGGGAAATCAGAGAGAAGGGGTAAAAAATGTCAGGAATGCAGAAGAATTTGTATTTCAAAGTTGCCAGTGTATTTATTTTTACAGTGCCCGTTAGTCCTCCACCATCGAAACAGACAAAAAAGGAAAAAAGTTCAAAAATAGCAAAATACTCCCAAAAGGGCAAAATATAGCAAAGTCCAAAAATATATCAAAAGTCCAAAGATAATCAAAAATGGCAAAATACAAAAAGAGAAGGCACCAAATCAAAATACTATAGCTTCAGACTTCAAGGCAACAAGTTCAAATGTCCACTTACTTCAGAGCTCTCTCCGGTTGTCAGCTCTTCACCCCCTTAACCCAAACTGAGCCGGGTTTTTAATACCCAGTCCTACTATGCTCAGACGCACCATGATTGGCTAACAAGATAATTGACTAAACACATCCTTGGACTGTACCATTAATCACCATCATATTTGTACACAACGTGTGTTTAAATCATCAAACACAAACCAAACAATAACATGTACCTCAAACCCATCCCACACATCTTTGCTATGCTACACGTAAAGCCCATAAACATATAACATTCAACAGATGCATAGCAACACAAAGCACACTTCCAAACCCCCTTCGCGACATCATTCCCCATACCCAAAGTCAAGATGGCATTACAAATACTACACAAATGGCGCATGCTTCCGTTTGGCAGTGGTGACTGAAGGTGGAGGAACACAAGAGGTACGTATGGCGTTTTGTTTAATGAATAGACCAGGGAGATAATGTGGTGTGTGCAGTGTTACATGCGAGTGGGTACCTCACCCGTATGCATGAGATGTTTCAGGGCCGTATGAGTATGGAGACTTGTGGCGGCTGGTTTGGTACTGTTAGCGCAGCCAGCGCTAACTTCCGTGTTGGCGTTTCACTCGCGGAAACTGACAGGCAAACAATTGTCTCTGTTCGTAAGCAGGCAGCGCACACACTCCGGGCAAACCTTGTGCTGCGCCGGCTGTGTGAGCGTGTGTGGGTGTGGGGTGTATGTGCGTGTGTGTGTGTGTGTGTGTGCAAGGGCTCAATGTCTCTCGTTGGCACTCCTGCTCTTGCAGGGCTTCCGCGATGCAGAGTGCGTTCAAGCAAATGTTCGGAACTGTCCATAACATTCAAGGGAGTTCGTCAGGCAAAGCAAATATTCATAAAATGTCCATAATTCACACACAAGCAATACTATCTTTAAAACAGTGAGGAGGGGAGAGAGCGCCTACTCACACACACGCTCACACACCACACCTTGCATTTCTCACGCAGAAATATTACTAGGGATGTCAAGGTATCTGCATAATTATTAGAGGAGGCGCAGGGATACGAGAGGATTTCTCGCAGGGTTCAGAACTAGCGCACCACTCACCAGCAAAATCAAAAAAATAAATAGCCACCGACATCCAATCAAAAAATAGTAGGCTATTCGTTGTATCCGGGTAAAATTCCAAAATAGCACATCCCCTCCCTACAACCACGTTATGCTTGTGTGGGGTTACACGTTTAAGATTTCAAAACTGCACCAACATTGTTTTTATTCAGAAATTCAACTGTCTGTCATTTGGTAAACCAGCCTACTTATGGTACTTTACAGGGTGTGTAAATCAAGCCTTTTCACGAACATTTGGCCTAGCCTACTTTATTGCAAAATTATTTCTTATCTATAAACTAAACTAAACTGTCGGTCATTAAGAAAACCTAATGATTGTGTCGTTATAGCTTTGTGTAAGCCAGACATCAGCAACGTTCATTTTACACGACCAATCACTCTCGTGGCTGCCTGCACTTTCCCTGTCATCACGGCTGCAACTTTCGCACTCGTTTGTGCTTTTTAGCGCCGTGTTCATCAGGTCCCGGGACACCCATCTGATCCTCCATGGAGCATGTCAACAATGAATGAAAATTAGCTTATTATTAACGAGTGTTATCAATTTAAGCGAGTATGCTACACATAGGCCTAAATTTTTTTCTAAACATACAGGACTGCTGCAGACAATGACCTGTCAACCACCATAATGTATAATGAACTTGCTGTCCTCGGTTTCGGCATGCACATGCTTAGTCTAATGATTCAGTGACAATATAGGCTACTCAAGTGAATAAAGCAATTAGCCTAATAAATAAAATATTTGTCTCACTCAGTACATATAGGCCTACATCTCGTAAATTGGTGAGCCATAGAATATCCCAGCGTCACTGGGATAACTGGTGTAACACCAGAGACTTTCTAATGTGGAGACACAGCACTCAAAAAATCCTCCATAGAAATGCATGGGGCTAGTTTGCAACGCCAATATGGCCGTTGTCTACACATATCCCACCCCTTCCTCGCCAAAATGTCGACATGTGTATACATTGAGCGAATCATGTGGTGTGAGTTGACTACTTTGAGCCAATTGTGTGCTGTGTTGTGCAGACATTGTGCCAATCATGTGTTGTGAACTCGACACTGGAGCACGGTTGGTGTGGTGAAGCCTTGCGCACGCGCATTTCTGCTGAATAGGATGCCCGATGAGTACCCAAAAAGCGTTGCAATATGGCCGCCGAGTGGAGGGACATGCCTAAAAGGACTTTGGTAACACTAGCTCGCTAGATGTTTTTTTTTTTTTTTTTGGTCTCGGTCTTGGTCTCGGTCTCGTCTCGACTTTGTCTTGGTCTTGACTCAGTCTGTCTTGGCCTTGGTCTCGTCTTGGTCTCGGTCTTGATACCCTCTGGTCTTGGTAGTGTCTTGGTCTCGGTTTAGGCGGTCTTGACTACAAGTCTAATTTGGCCCGTTATGAAATAATGTGGAACAATTTAAACACAGTGTAAAACTTAAATCCCAAATTTGGAGACATCCATGTATGTTTAAATTTACTGCAAATTCAAAACGGGATTAGTCTGGAACGGCTAACTGTACAGGGGACTGATTTACACCTTTCTGTTCGGTAAGGTCTGCTGTTTATTCTGATATATGGTTTGTCATATGTTAAACGAAGGGTTCTGAAGTATTCCACCGAGATGAATGGGTAGGGAGATGGACGCAAAACCTTCAGTAGAATTTATGATTGAATGATATTATTTACTTTTCTCGCGAACCGTTCACCACAGCAATTAGCGGCTAACATCGTTTAAAAGCTGAGAAAAAGCTCTTTCATGTGATACTTGTGATGTCTGTGTGATGAGTAGGCTACTTCGCGAGTAGTTCAACTGAGAAGAATGGGTTAATTTGGACGCACTTTCTTGCGCTGTCACTTTCTCCAATCGCTATTAGTAGGACGCAAAGCAGAATATTTAAAGAAGGGGGCACCAAGGCCACCGTGGCCTGTAAACCTCTGATTTTCAAAGGGGCGTCACGGCCAACTCAAGGGGCTACGACGGCCATGGCCAATTCCAAACCACAGACATAATGTTTAAACAGAGCGAGCAAGTTTGTTACTGCAGCCATCCACGCTTGTTTGTATGCTTCAAGACGCAGCTTGATGAGGTCATCATCTGTGCGCCGGTAAACGTTTCAGGAGCGCATAGGCACTATTTGGGTGTAACGCAAGCATTATTTTATCGGTTTTAAGGCAAAAAAATCCGATAACGATATTAACAGATATTACATTTTTATGCTAATATCGGGCCGATAATATCGGTGGGCCAATATTATCGGACATCTCTAGTTTTTTCCTTATCTTGTTTATTCCTATGGGACTTATCTTGTTTATTCCTATGGGACTTATCTTGTTTATTCCTATGGGACTTTTTGGTAGTTGTAAGATTAGCTACATGACGCCCTTAAACTAAACACCAGCTAAACTACACCAGCTAAACTACACCCTTAAACTCAACACCAGCTAAACTACACCATAATCTACTCCTGAAACTACACCCTTAATCTAAACTACACACTCAAACACACACTGAGAAACAAATGTTTTACTTTTTCCCATTTTATGTGTGTGCATTTATGTGTGTGTTTATGTGTCTATATATGGTTGGATATGGATTTATGGACATTACTGGGTTTAAGTGTGTGTGTGTGTGTGTGTGTGTGTGTGTATTTTCATGAGTGTGTGTTTTGTATTCCTCTGTGTTGCAGTTCCTAAACAGCTCAGTAGGCCGCAGGTGATCCTTCCTATTAATGGGACACGAGAGGTGGAGCTCGGTGAGTGACAGCCCAAATCAACCAATTACGTTAGGAGTGGGAGGTGGGATTTTATACTGTATTGTGTATTTATATTATATATACTATATATTTATTCATATTTATTTATGTGTGTGTGTGTGTGTGTGTGTGTGTGTGTGTGTGTGTGTGTGTGTGTGTGTGTGTGTAGGGTCTCGTCATGAATTGCGTTGTGAGGTGTCGACTGGAAACACAGAGACTTTGGTGTTTTGGAGGATGAAGGATTCAGAAATCAACAACACACACTTCACCATCACTGAACAGTGAGTTTGTGTGTGGTCTCTCTCTCTCTCTCTCTTTTTCTCTCTCCATCTCTCTACCCTCCCTCTCTCTATCCCCCTCCCTCTCTCTTTGTGTGTGTGTGTGTGTTTGTTTATGTTTATTGTTCTTAGCAGATGCTGTTTTCTAAAGCGACTTACAACAACCTGTCATCTCGTTGACATTGTAGTCTACATTGAACATGAACAATGTAGCCTACATTAAAATACCAACAAAAATATAAATACCGCCCCAGCTGTGGCGCAACTGGCTGGGGCACCTGCACCGTACGCCGGCGACCCGGGTTCGATTCCCGCCCCGTGGTCCTTTCCGGATCCCACCCCTGCTCTCTCTCCCATTTGCTTCCTGTCACTCTTCACTGTCCTATCATTAAAGGCATAAAAAGCCCCAAAAATATACTTGAAAAAAAAAAAAAAAAAGATAAATACCAATAATCTGTGTGTTGGTTGAATAATCTGTGTGTTGAAACAGAATTTAACAGAATGTGTGTGTAAGAGTGCTTGAGTCCAGGGTTGTGAAGACTCTGATCATCTCTGAGGTCCGTGTGGAACATCTCAACATTCCGTTCCGGTGTTGGGCCACAAACAGCCTGGGCCAAGACGTCAGCCAGATTCTCCTCCATGCAGGTACCACACACACACACACACACAACTGTATTTTCCGGACTATAAGTCAAACTTTTTTTCATAGTTTGGCTGGTCCTGCGACTTATAGTC
>NW_027468685.1:3308926-3363926 GCF_046254945.1 Alosa pseudoharengus
GACACCAGAGTAGTCACAAAACGCATACCTCCTCTTTTACCCTGTGAAATCCTCACAGTCCGAAGACGAGCGCTCCCACACCTACAGGAGTAGCGATCTCTACTGTGTTACGGGAGCCCCGTAGACACCAGAGTGGACACAAAACGCAACAATATGGAAATGTAGACTTTAAAAAAATGATGTGTGCTGCATGTCTGTATCAACTGTATTCTGTCTCCTGACGGTAAAAAAACAATTTGTCCTAGAAGATAATAAAGGCTTATTATTAAGATAATAAAGACTGATCAGCATCATTATTGGTGAAAGTAATGAGCACAGTACGGATGAATCCATGGGGTTCAATGGTGCTGGTAAAAACCTGTAAACAGTGATGTTTCCAGTAAACACATCTATTCTCTGTAACAGACATAATATGATACTATAATGTTCCAGCCCCATTTTATATGCAGTCTATGATCAGGCACCTCCCAGAACTCACGTCTATTTTAATTTGTAAAAATCACATGCGCGCCATCCACCTGCAGTCCTAAGAACCAAGTGGCAAGCTGCTTACATTGATTACAAAACATTTGACGTTTTGTCATGGTGGAGAGAGAGATAAGAATAACATGTCAATAGTGTAATTTTGAAAGAATTCACTTTATATAAGTTTATTTTCAGTTACACCAGCAGTACAAATATCATGCCCTAAATGGAAGTAGGCCTACAAAAGCACAGAAAAAGTGAGTTTTTAATAGTATGGCCCCTTTAAGTAGGGTTGGCTAACACTTAAATGAAGATTAACATTAGCATCAAAGCTCAAAAATAATATTTGTCCCATAACATAAAACTTATAAATAAAGAAACAAGAACCAAACAACCCCCCCCCCCCCCCCCAAAAAAAAAAAAGACCCCACCTTTACCCACCACTGACCCCAAATCCTAAAAAATAACAATAACACCTTTTGTTGATAGGCAACCAAAGTTTCATTCTATCATTTAAGGAACATTTCAAAGATAAGGAAGTCTTTATCCCTACCAGACGCTGAGAAATTAATCCATGCTTTTGTCACCTCAAGGATTGATTATTGCAATGCTCTATACGCTGGCTGCAATAACACCTGTCTAAAGAGCTTACAGCTTATACAAAATGCAGCTGCTTGCACACTCACTAGAACTAAAAAATATGAACATATTTCCCCTATCCTGGCATCTCTACACTGGCTGCCTGTTAGAAGTCGCATTGACTTCAAAATATTACTTCTAACATACAAAGCCATTAATGGCCAGGCACCAGAATATATTAAAGATCTCCTAGTCCCATATAACCCACCCAGACCGCTACGATCACAGAATACTGGCCTTCTTGTAATTCCAAGAATCTCAAAAACTACAGTAGGAGGCAGAGCTTTCAGCTATCGCGCACCCCTCCTCTGGAATAATCTTCCTACCTCAATTCGACTAGCAGACACCCTCCCTATTTTTAAGTCTAGACTTAAAACATACCTCTTTACTGCCTCCCATAGTTAGGTATGGTGCGTGGAAATTCACCCACCTCAGGGTTTTTTGGAATGGACCACCCTGCTGAGTCCTCGTGTGACTGGCACCCCAGTCGCACGTGCGATGGTGGTCACTGACCATACCTGCGCTGGTGTCGACTACCCCTCACCATGCCTTAGTTATGCTGCTATAGCATAGTGCTGTCATGGACTTTTCATGTGTCACGCCGTACAACCCCCCCCTCTCCTCTCCCCCCTTCTCTCTCTCTCTCTCTCTCAACTCTCCCTCTCTTGCCTATTCCCACCATGGTATACTGTAACAATATATAGTACTACTGATTACTTATTGACATTAACCATTTTGATTTTCAGTAATACTAACCCACTCTACATCTCTCTTTCTTCCCCCTTACTGTACCTCACTTGTGAGGTATATCATCACCAGTCATCAACCATCCGTGTGTTGGCCCTCCTCTCACCCATCTCACCTGAAGTCCCATCCTCGACTGCCCTATTACTGCCCCCTATCTGGACTCCTGGCCCGTACAGCCTAGCGACCCACCACCAGCCTATGACAACTCTGCCCGGATTACTGGCCCATCCACCAACCCACCACATGCCCCTCGAAAACTCCCTTCCCCTGGACAATCCCAACGCTGGACTATTGAACTTTCTGTCACTAAATCAGGAATAACGAATTACCATAACGGATACGTAATCATCCCACCTCTTGTAACTTTCAGCTCAAGTGCTTAACACCATGTCTTATTCTCTACACCCGACTATCATATGCATTTGTCATGTATACAGACCTTACTGTCATGTACTGACCCTAGGCAGATGGGTCAGGCCCTTGAGTCGTGGATCGATCTGCTCGAGGTTTCTTCCTATATATATCTCCAATTCTAGGGAGTTTTTCCTCGCCCCTGTTACCCATGGGCCTCTCTCTTGCTTTCCTTTTCTTCCTTTCTTTCCTTCTTTCTCTGATTGCCTACATTCTGTAAAGCGCCATGATACATGTGTTATGTTTTGGCGCTCTATAAGCACAATAAATTGAATTGAAATTGAAATTATGTCACTGTAACTGCAGAAAAAATGCTGTGGAGGTCACAAACTGCCTCCTTAAGTTTGTACTGTATATCAGTTTGAGGTGCCAAAAAGGATATTATCAGACAATGGCAAGGAGTTAGTCAATAATGTAAGTAAAGTGTTTTTTGCTGATGTAAATGGCAATGTACAATATCAGTCAATTTCTGCAGAGTTACAGTGACACAATTTGACAGCCTATCAAAATATGTAACCTGTCCTGCTGAAGTCCTGTTCACAGCGTGGTGAGGGGTGAGGGGTAGGCTTTAGCGTGGTGAGGGGTAGGCTTTAGCGTGGTGAGGGGTAGGCTTTAGCGTGGTGAGGGGTAGGCTTTAGCGGGGTGAGGGGTAGGCTTTGGCTTTACTAGATGGTATAGAGAGCGAAGATACACAGACAGGCCTGTGAAGTAAGACACCCACACCCGGTCAATGTTCCATGTTTCAAAGATTTACAAAGTTTATTAGAAGAATTACACACATAACAGAATTGCCTCGTCAGTGCGTCAGCACAGCTCAGTACATTCATAGACTCCAATAAAACAGCGCCCTCTAGAGTCACAAAATTCGACAGGTCACAGAATTTGCACCGGGACTTTCTCTTTCTAGACCGTAAAGGCCCGGTTAGAATTCGAGAGAAGACAACACGCAGGAGCACAGGGCGCGGAGTAGGGGGTGAGGGCTACGCGAGAGCCGCAGAGCCGCTAACGAAACAACGGTAGGTCTTTCTGGTTTCTCGACCTACGCTACTTGCGGGTGCACAGCAGCAGGAGTTGTCAAACATTCAACATCAAGTTTTAGAAGGATTTGAAGGATTTTCGCTTTTCATATAGGCCCTAGCTACTCCACGAGCACGTTGAATTACCTGTGTATGAAATGCACTATATAAATAAACTTGACTTGACTACTATAGGCCTACCTTACAGCCACTCGGACAAAAGATATGTAAAAAAATAAAATATATATATGTGTGTGTTTTTGCAAACGTTTCAAACTAGCATTGCAACTGAATTCGATCCTGCAAAACTGACACATGAATGACTCACTGCATGGTCATGAACTAGCCTACTCACTTAACTAACTCTTCCCTTCTTGAGCTAGCCATTTGATTATTTCTCCTTCAGTCAAGTAGCCTATAGGCAACATCCAGGCAACATTTTTAAGTGTTGATGATTGCTAATTAATGTCAAATCAACTCTGTGCTAGAAGTCAATATTAAATGACACATTGAAGCCATTGCATTTCAGATCATTATTAACACTTCGACAAAACTATGACACTTTATGGCATAAATAGCCTATTATATAAACGAATCCCCACTTATCCTAATGTAGGCTATGTTCACTAGGCCTACCTACATAATAATTTGGAGAGGGAAGCGAACCTCCCAGTATAGGCTATATTATCACTTTACACACTGAATGTGTAAATCAATGCTTGGTGACACTGTCGGGGGAAAAAAGTTTCAACCTCTTGTTGAAGTTGTAGGCTAGCTAGATGCAGGTGATGAGAACATATAAAGCAGAGTGTGACGGAACCGTGTTTTGGGACTCGTTTTCTGATGTTTTTTTTTTTTTTTTTTGCAACACCGCTTGATTAAGCTTAAAAAGTTAACCTCCTTCGGGGGTTTCGCGATAACGTTAATTCTTCGCGAGCTACGAAGACTCCAAAGGTAAGTCTTACCAAATTTATTTACATCTATTGTCGTGGTCAGGAGTCAACTAATAGAAAGCTCTTTACGTCCGACGTAGGCTACAAAGCAGTGTCCACCCTGAAGGTAGCCTCGTGAGACCATCCTGATCTCGCGAGCTTTAGGTGCTGAATTGTGAAATTGATTGCTCAGAAATCGATTTTTTACTTCACGCAGAGGTGTATGACCGAAGTCTGGAGAGGGACTTTGCGATCAGCAATCTGGAATGAGCAGCTAACATCTTTACCCTTTACGAGTTTATGCCAACCTTCATCACTACATATCAAGAACATATTTGAATAATTTGAATATGATTTCATACTTGTTAATGTTGTTGTTTTTTTGTCACAGCTGATTGACCAGCACCCTCATTTAATTACTGATGTAATTTAGTATTTTGTGCCATTGGTTAACATAAAAGCAATTCCCCACATTAAACATTGTAGAAGATGGTGGAGAAAAAAAGCAAGAAAGAAATTAAGCTTTTAATTATGTTCAAATGCATTCACATGCTATTATTTGGGTGGAAACATTTCCAGAAACTATGTTCTTAAACAATAAGTGTAGTAATAGTGTCTTTTTTTGTAATTAAAGTAGCAAAACATCTTTCAAAGTCATATAAAGATCAGGATAGAGAGAGGATGCATCTCTGTGAAGAGGGGATGCCCAGTTGTCATGTCTGTGGGTCCACCCCACTTCAGAGGAATCCACCTCTGGATACATGTGCGCTCTCTACTTCAGAGTGGCTGCCTAACCACCAACCACTAACCACTGGGTGAGTTGCACAGTTTTGAAAACTAACGTTAAGGGTTGTTTTAAGGACATGTTTGTGCATGTCTGTAGGCAGCCACTCTGAAGTAGTCAGAGGCGATTCAAAACGAGTCAGAAAAGTCGAGACAGGACCAATCGTCAACATTTCGGTGTCCACCACTCTAGTTCATCCAAAACAAACCAGAAAAGGGACTCAAAGTGCTAAATACTGGATTTTTCCTTTAATATATATCAACATTTCTTGCCTTGTTCTCTGGCTGCTGAATGGGGGACTTTTCTTGGCGTGTCACTTTCTTTTTCACTCTCGCTGTCTCCGCATCAAAGACTGGAAATTGTAGAATCATTAGTGCTATATATATATACAAATATACTCATCCAAGACATTTTCCCCACAATAACTTATATCTATGGCCATCTATTTTTGTAGCTGTTAAAATAATTTGACCTGCTTTTTTGTCTATTTGTTTATTTTCTCAAGAAACTTGAGGTTGGTATGAAGGAGTGTATTGTGTATGTGAGCAATTTCATCTTCCTGAATCCCAATATTATGATCACAACAAGTCTGGGAAAATTATTAATTAAATCTTCACGTGGGGTAACTTGTTGCAGGACAACCATAACAGGTTCCATGTCTTCCGATTGGATGATTAATGATCAGTTTCTTGAGAACTTTAACTTGAGGTTGGTATGAAGGAGTGTATTGAGGATGTGAGCAAACATTGTGCAGGGCAACCCCAACTAAATAAAATAAAAATGACAACATACTATTTTGTATGTGCCTAAATAACCATTATATAGTTTTATTATCAAAATTAGTTGCAATACCAATACAATCACATTTGTATCAAAACAATAACTTACAATTTCATCTCATACATATTATTTTGGTTAATAATCATGTTTTTTTTTTTGGTCAATGTGTAATAATCATGTTAACACAGTTTAGACTGTTAAAACAGATGAACAGTTAAAATGACCCAACAGAGTCAGTGTTGCTGAAAATGACCCAACAGATTCAGATACCTCCCACACGGAGTTACACTACAGATTTGGCCCCTACCCTCTCACACCACACAGTTTCATATCACTAGACAACATGGGCATATGTACTGTTAAAAACAGATGAACAGTATGTCATTACTACCACTGAACCTCGGTCGATTGTCATTACTCGCCATGTTGAAATATCGCGATCGGCGCTTAACAACCAATCACAAAATATAAAATCTAACCAATAGCAAAAATTCAACACATATCCAAGGAAAACCCATTTATTTGATTGGCTTAGACACTCATTGACATACAAAGACGTTTTCGCGGGGTTTCAGTGAAGAAAAATGACTTTTATTCATTTCCGTCATCAGTACGTACGTCCTGATTTCTCTATGGGCTGTCGGGAAAGAGTTAAGCCTACACAAAGTTGCGAATTAAGGAGTATTTCCTGATTGGGGAAACCTTTCGGTCCGCAGTTCAATTGTGCCGCAGGCCAATAAAGGCAAGCGTGTTTGCCACTTACATTTCTGACGTCTGACACTTCACACTGCTGCAAGTGCATCAAGAAAGGTCCCGCCTTAGACCATGTTAATGGCCAATCGTAGACTAAGATTTGGGGGTAGCACCTGTGTGTGTGTGTGTGTTGGCTTTACCTTATAAGTCTGAACTGAATATCAGATCTGTGTGTGTGTGTCGGTTTTACCTTATACGTCTGAACTGAATATCAGGGGTGTGTGTGTGTCAGGGCCTAAATTTCACTGCGGGATTGCGGATATTGCGCATAATTTGTTCAAGTCCTGCAATTCTAGCCATCATAATGCCAGAAATTCCCGCATACACTTTACAGCCTGTCTGATGACGTTAATATAATCATGAAGTGGTGTGAATGCGGTGCTATTGACCGGACCGAGTTGAATTGAACATAGCCTCACACAGACACACACACACACACACACAGAACCACTTTGTGCTTACGCAAATAGGCTACGCAACCATGGAAAACTTTTACATCTGGAGAGAGCTCCTTGGTAACTATCCCGTTTGAACATTGCAAAACACTTGATCCCAGAAAGATTGTCTTCGACTTGTTCGTTTTTTGAACATTTATTGTATCTAATGACATAGAAAACATAATGGATTGCATCCACATATCCTTATGCACTATGCGCAACTTTTATTCACTAGCCTAAAACCGTCAGACTGAAAGCTAATTACTCTCACATATTTCTTAAAGTGACAGGCACTCAATTAGACCTACACACCACATTAAAGATATGCCTAAGTGTAATAGTTTAAAAATCAATATGAAGCATTACATTTACTAAATATGTATTTACTAGTAATTACTAGTAAAATACTATACATTATTTACTAAATACACTCTATATGAATAATATTAAATAGAAACATATCACATAAGCCATAATTTTCAGTGAATGTGTATTTGTGTGTGTGTGGAGAGAGTCAAGCATAATCTAGGATGGCCACTGGTGTGAATGATCCCACTACAGTATATTCAATATTACTGATGATGTCAAGGTGGTGAGGGCCCCAAATGAAATACATTTTTAAAAAAATATCCCCCCCCCCCCCCAAATTCTGTAAATCCCCCGTCCATGAATAACCTAAAGGGGGAATCCAGCACTGAATAGCAGGAGTTTGTCCTCCCGTGTTAAAGTGGGTAGTTGGACGGGGTGGGTGGGGGTTGTTTATGACTGTGATGTTTCTACAGTATGAGAAGTTTCCACTTTCCAACGGGCTTTAACCACTTTAACCACATCCAACATCTCTCTCGTGTGGTTGAGTGAAAGTGTGTATGTGCACCGTGAGAAACATCCTGTTTGTTTGTGATTGTGAATCCAGTTTGAAGGGGATACTACCTGGAGCTAGGGTTTCGATACGGTGCCAATTTTGATACCTTGATTTCGATGACCTTGTGTGTGTGTGTGTGTGTATGTGTGTGTGTGTGTGTGTGTGTGTGTGTGTGTGTGTGTGTGTGTGGCTGACACTTAGTTCCAAATATTAGCGGGGATGGATTACTGAATGGGCCTGCCGGGCCCAAGGGCTCAGGGGGCCCTGAAGCCCAAACCTCAGCGTGAAGTCACATGTCCTGCACCCTTGATATCTGAATAGGGCCCCTCAGTCAAATAACACGGGTTATGTTATGTGATATGTCTTAACAGAACACGTCGACTCTTTGGGCCTTATTTACTTATTCACCGTATTCCCCAGAGTTAGATAAGTCGATACATACCCTTGCATACCTCATCTGCGTGCATGTACTTACTCAATCTGACACACCATCACTAGCCTAGATTAGCACAGGCGGCCTGGCCTACAAAGTGGCCTGCTTCACTCTGCTGCTGAGAGGGACTCTGACAACACTAACTGACTACAACACTAACTGACTACAGCATTTACTGACTACAACACTAAATGACTACTTTACTGACTAAAACACTAACTGACTACAGAATTTACTGACTAAAACATTAACTGACTACAGCATTTACTGACTACAACACTAACTGACAGCAACACTAACTGACTACAGCACTTACTGACTACAACACTAACTGACTACAACACTGACTACAACACTAACTGACTACAGCACTTACTGACTACTTTACTGACTACAACACTAACTACACACACACACCTAAAAATGTCATATGAACATGGACTCTTCCCACTTTGGGGAAAGAGTCCATGTTCACATGTCCATGCCCATGTTCCCATTGACCCTGATAATGAGGCAATGTTTGATAGTTCTTGTGTGTGTGTGTGTGTGTGTGTGCATGTTTAATGTTTGTATGTTCTTGAGACATGAATGAATACTTGTTATACAATGCGTGAACAAAACAGGCATGAACTTATTTGCATGGTAGTTCATGATAACGTGTGTGTGTATGTGTGTTTGTGTGTGTGTGTGTGTGTCTGTCTCCCAGGTGTATGGTATGGCGTGGAGATTGCTGAGTGTGTGTATGGGCTTGTTGCTGCTGCTGGCTGAACATCCTAAAGGTGCTAAAGGTATGCTCTACTCACTGCACACACATACACACACACAAACACACACACGGACAAACATACACACACACATAGTCAAACACACACACAGTTGAATAATAGACTTCTGAAGTTCGCCTACTCATCTCATCTCATTACCCACAACCCCCTTTAGCATGACTTCATAACCCACAATGCTTTAGCATGACTTCATTACCCACAATGCTTCAGTTCTGATGTGTTTGTCTTCATCAGGAGAAACTGTTCCCACCTCCCAACCTGCCACCATCAGTGCCAGCACACACACACCAGAGAGTGAGTAAGAGCCTGTGTGTGTGTGTGTGTGTGTGTGTGTGTGTGTGTGTGTGTGTGTGTGTGTGTGTGTGTGTTTTTAGTAGATTAACTCTACTATACCTCTGTTGGTTATGTGATCGCTCTTCCGTGTGGTGACTGTGTGTGTGTGTGTGTGTTCAGCTGATGAAGACTACTATACCTCTGTTGGTTATGTGATCGCTCTTCCGTGTGGTGAATGTGTGTGTGTGTGTGTGTTCAGCTGATGAAGACTACTATACCTCTGTTGGTTATGTGATCGCTCTTCCGTGTGGTGAATGTGTGTGTGTGTGTGTTCAGCTGATGAAGACTACTATACCTCTGTTGGTTATGTGATCGCTCTTCCGTGTGGTGACTGTGTGTGTGTGTGTGTGTTCAGCTGATGAAGACTACTATACCTCTGTTGGTTATGTGATCGCTCTTCCGTGTGGTGAATGTGTGTGTGTGTGTGTGTTCAGCTGATGAAGACTACTATACCTCTGTTGGTTATGTGATCGCTCTTCCGTGTGGTGACTGTGTGTGTGTGTGTGTGTTCAGCTGATGAAGACTACTATACCTCTGTTGGTTATGTGATCGCTCTTCCGTGTGGCGACGCTGATGAAAGTCAGAATGTGACCTGGAGACGAGAGGGGGCTCCGCCCTTGGATACGGCCGTTGCCGGGGTGGAGTTGAGGGGCGGAGCTCTGTGGTTCCTACCTGCTGACTCCTCCCACAGCGGCATCTACGTTTGTGAGAGGAGGTATGGACACACACACACATCTCTCTCTCTCTCTCTCTCTCTCTCTCACACACACACACACACACACACACACAGAGACACTAATCCTGTGATCCCGTTGTCCATCGTAATCATCTTACCGGTAGTTAAGTTGTCTGAAAACCCGGAAGTTACGCAAATTACGCAACAACATGCCCATTTCAAGTCGTCTGACGAGATCTCGTACAAGCTGGAGGACCCCCCAGGTTTGGCGGAGAGTTTTTACGATTTGAAAACAAAGATGGCTGCCCCTCTATTTGTGTTACGTAGCTGTGCTGCTTTACTCTTCTTTCTACTGCTTGTGAATTAAATTACTCGCACATTCCAATGCCTCAATACCATGCTCTCTGACTCATTGTGTTGTGATGAACGTAATCGCAAACCCGAACGCATGTAACTCAGTCTACAGTCAACTGTAGAGATGTAACCTGGTCATTAAAATGATTACAAATGGGATTTGTTTTCCAGGTTTTTTTTTTCTTTTTCTCCCCCCGCCCCTTTGGCGGCCCTCAGTTCAATGTTGGGTTCCTGAATTGGCCCTCACCAATCAAAACTTTGAGAACCCCTGATCTACAGTAAGGTCTTGGTTATGGGTCATTCTATGAAACAGGAATGCATAGGCACAAACTAGAGCCAAAGTGTGTTTCTAAAGCCTTAAGCTAAGAATCCAAGAGTTCTTGTTAACATGATGTACAAAAAATACTATTCTTAAAGAGTATCACGCTGTTTTTAACAATTTTTCACAAGTGCATGGCTATTTCCATGTGTCCGGGTTTACCGACATGACATTTTCTAAAATATCACCATGTACATGAAACAAACTTTTCTTATAGCCAGAATTAAATATATTTTCCTGATAACATTAGACATATTTGTTAAGAATAAAATCATGTTTTTGGTAAATATTTTATGATTTTCTTGCGTCCCCTGGTTTGACTTACCACCCCGTCACTTTAACTTGTTTTGTCTTTAAATGACATACTATTACTTGATATCAAATTACAAAGACAATTTTTAATAATGTCTACCTGTAGAGCACCCAAGAAACTAGGCAGAAAAAACAGTCTTTTACAGTTTATTTGTTGTTTTTTTATTACTATGGGGGGGTCCGTCAAGCTAAGTCTTACCACCCTGTCACATATATTATGTGATCATGGGTGATCATATCTTAAATGCTGTGAATTGAAAAGACGTTTACTTTTGATGAACATTTTAAAAGTGTTATAGTGTAAAAAGCACCCGTTTCATAGAATGACCCTTATGCAGTAGCTGTGTGTGTGTACAGGGATGCTGACCTGTGGCATGCTAGGCTGCGTGTGGGCAGTGGTGTATGTCCTGAGTTTAACCGTGACAAAGACCTGAGGCTGGATGGGTTTGGTCGACTGGATCGCATGGGACAAGAGCATATCTTCAGATATGGCGCTGACCTACGCATCACCTGGCTAAAGGTAGGCTAGTCTCAACCCTGCCCATGACCTTTAACCCTGACCGCATCACCTGGCTAAAGGTAGGCTAGTCTCAACCCTGTCCATGACCTTTAACCCTGCGCATCACCTGGCTAAAGGTAGGCTAGTCTCAACCCTGCCCATGACCTTTAACCCTGACCACATCTTCTTTTATGGCGCTAACCTATTCATCACCTGGCTAAAGGTAGGCTAGCCCCCACCCCAACCCTGCCCAAGCCCCTGACCTTTAACCCTCTCCACCACCTATAGGGAGGTAAAGTAAAATAAATCGCACCCTACTGGTTGCATTCCGAGTGGAGTGGATGGGTCCATCTCGGTCCACATCGGGAACTTAGTTGAATGCCTTCCATATGATATGCACTGGGGTCACCTCTATTGCTTCTACTGGTCGTACTTTTTTTTCTAGGACCATATGAATTGTTTTGAGTTTTTTTGGTAACATGGTGATAACGAACTACAGTTGCATGTGATGTCACCGGTTTGGGCGCCTCATCTCTAACTGATCAAAATGGCAATTTGCTTGAATGGGTTAAGATATTTTTGTAATGATAGAGAGCGATGTAAACCGCGTGGTGATTACCTTTATGTTAGGGTAACATGAAGAGCTGGCAGTATGTGTTAAGTGTCAAGGCTGACCAGGCTAATAAACAAACCATGCTACGGTGAGTAACGTCAAATGGTAAAGTCACGTGGCTTAGTTATAAACAAAAGGAGCAATTTTGTTGTTTTTTTTAAAAAGAAGGCAAAATAGGGTCTGACATTTTCACAGTTAGTAGATTATTTTCATTTACACACTGAAAGATATGGCTAACTTTGCTCATATGGCTTCATAATATTTTTGATGGCTAACTTTGCTCATATGGCTTCATAATATTTTTTTTGAAAACTAGGTCAGAGAATGTCTAATAAGGGGAGAACTTCCACTCTCGGAAAACTTCCAGTTTCTGAATTGGTTGCAGTTCCTTCTGTGGTTCCACATGAGGGCGCTCGCAGGCGAGTCCAGAATGAATGGAGGTCTATGGAGCTGTACCCCTCAAAATCCACTTTTCTCGGGATATAATTTTTTTTCAAGTAATTTGAATATTGTATTCGAAAGGGGAGGCAAAGACAATACACTTGGTTGAGTATTATATTTTTTAAAGTCACTTAATTGTTCTAAAAAGCCTTTCAAACGTGTCAATGACGTCATTTATTAGCACAATGCTAGCGTGTTATGGGCAACAACGACCCAACCTATAAGAAAACGAAAGGACATGACTCCCGGATTATTTCACTTTTGATTGTTAATCCATATCCATTTTGCGAAAAAAAATAAAATCTGAGGGTTTCAGTTGTTAAATAAGTGAAAACAATAAATGTAGCCATGTAGCTCCATAGGACCCCATGTATTTTGGACTTGCCCGCGATCGCCATCTAGGTGAACTCTGGTGAACTGCAGCCAAATTCGGTTTGTATGGGATTAATAGAGAGTGGGGAGGCTCTCCGTAGACGGGCTCTGACTAGGTCTATGGGACTTAACATTGAAGCTGCTCTTCGATAGGAATGAAACAACTTGGGGCTCTGGTTTTCACTTTCCCTTCCTATAGGCTACATGACCCTTGTGATGACTAGTCAAACTCCACCCTGGCATCAGCTGAAAGCCAAACTGTTTAGTACCACAGCTAAAGCTAAACCAAACCTTTGCCAACTATTGAGCTAAAGCTAAACCGAACCTTAGCCAACTGCAAAGCTAAAGCCAAACTCAACCTTAGCCAAATGCTAAGCTAAGCTAAACTCAACTTTAGCCAGCTACTCATCTAAAGCTAGACTCAATCTTAGTCAAGTAATAGTACCACACCTAAAGCTAAACTCAACTTTAGCCAACTGATTGTACCATTGCTAAAGCTAAGCCAAATGTTCCTGTCAAGCTTAGCCCAACCTTAGCCAACTGTTCAGCTAAAGCCATCCTTAGCTGACTGATCAGTCTGGCTAAAGCAGACTTTCGATAAGCTTTTTGACAAGCTGTGTCTGATACCCAGTGGGATGATCATCTCAGAAAGCCACTCACATCCACTCACTGATGAGGTGCAGTGCTTGAATAAAGAATAGCATGGCATCCATACTGTTTAGTCAAAAGTGCAACTCTTAGGAAACTGCAGGTGTTCATTCATGTGTATTACCTGGTGTTGAAACTGCCGGTGTTCATTCATGTGTATTACCTGGTGTTGAACCACCATTTGTGTTCTGGTACATGAAACCCATGTACCATGTGGGGCAGCCGTGGCCTACTGGTTAGCACTTCTGACTTGTAACCGGAGGGTTGCCGGTTCGAACCCCGACCAGTAGGAACGGCTGAAGTGCCCTTGAGCAATAAAAATAAAAATAAACCTTATAAAAAAAAAAGGCACCTAACCCCCCACTGCTCCCCGAGCGCCGCTGTTGTAGCAGGCAGCTCACTGCGCCGGGATTAGTGTGGGCTTCACCTCACTGTGTGTTCATTGTGTGCTGAGTGTGTTTCACTAATTCACGGATTGGGATAAATGCAGAGACCAAATTTCCCTCACGGGATCAAAAGAGTATATATACCTACTTAAACCCTGATACTAAGCTGGTGTGCATTCCAAATGTTTTTTTTTAATTGATGTTTGTATTTATCTGTGTGTGTGTGTGATGTAGGACTGTATGCCTTTGAACAGGTCTGAGAGGATCCTGGAGTTCCCCAAGGTGTCGCTTCATGACAAAGGGAACTACACCTGCCTGCTCCACTTCAGCCTGGAAGGACAGAACTACACCTCGGCCAGCACCGCCCAAGTCTCCATTTCTGGTAAACCCAGACAACAGATAAACTACACCCTAAGCTACACCCTACAGTACATCCTAAATCCAGACACCACCTAAACTACACCCTAAATCCAGAAACCAGCTAAACTACACCAGCTAAACTACATCCTTAAAATCAACACCAGCTAAACCACACCAGCTAAACTACACCCTAAATCCAGAAACCAGCTAAACTACACCCTTAAAATCAACACCAGCTAAACTACACCCTTAAACTCAACACCAGCTAAACCACATCAGCTAAACTACACCCTTAAACTCAACACCAGCTAAACTACACCCTTAAACCCAACACCAGCTAGACCACACCAGCTAAACTACACCCTTAAACTCAACACCAGCTAAACCACACCAGCTAAACTACACCCTTAAACTCAACACCAGCTAGACCACACCAGCTAAACTACACCCTTTAACTAAACACCAGCTAAACTACACCATAATCTACACCCTAAACTACACCCTCAATCTAAACTACACACTCAAACACACTGAGAAACATGTGTTTTACATTGATCCATTTTACGTGTGTGCATTTGTGTTTGTGTGTGAGTACGATTGTGATGTATGGACATTACTGGGTTGTGTGTGTGTGTGTGTGTGTTTGTGTCAAGTCAAGTCAAGTCAGATTTATTTTTAAAGCGCATTTAACATGCACATAGTGCAATCCAAAGCGCTCCACAAACAAGACACATAACAACAAGACAAAAGATGCCGGATGGAGCGGCGTAGTCGCCAGCGTACCCGTGACACCAAGACATACAAGACAGACAACAAAACAAATAAACAAATAAAAAAGAAAATATATTTTAAAAGGGGAAAAAGTGATGTTAAAATTAGTCCAATTTCCAAACCAGCTGAAAATGTCCAAGGGCAATGATGATCCGTGAAAACTGCGCACAGAGCTGTGTCTTTACAACCGATGCAATGCCAACAAAGTTCTTTAGCAACTGACCAACCCGGTGAATTCACTGGCAGTCTGGAGATAACGTTAACGTTAGAAGCTAGGCCTGCTAGACTGCAGTCTGGAGATGATGGAAGCACAGTCCAAAGTACTGAGCGATCGTGTAGATCCGCAATTCGGTGGACTTAACAGCGACTTTGTTGCTCCGTGAGAATGCAGCTCTTCACCGTTAACGTTAGTTTGCAGTCGGCAAGGCAGCTCGCAGGTCAGCAACAGCTCGGCGGGCACGGTAGATCTTTCGCAGAGTAGAGCCTAGGTCCGGCTGTCCCGAGAGATCCACTCGACCGGACAGTGAAGTGCACTGTTCACGGATGGATGGAAGGATGTCAGAGGCCCAGTTAGTCTGCAGTTGGCATGGCAGCTCGCAGGTCAGCAACAGCTCGGCGGCCACGGCAGATCTTTCGCAGAGTAGCCTAGGTCCAGCTGTCCCGAGAGATCCCCTCGACCAGACAGTGAAGTGCTGCACCGCTCACGGATAGATGGAAGGATGTCCGATGCCCAGCTAGGGCAAAAGCTAGCCATAGCAAGCTCCCAATGGACAAATGTCAACGACATCAGCTGACTTAGGAGTAAAAAGGACTAAGAATAACACGAAAACTATCAAAAATAGCGTAAATAAATAGGGAAAACATTTAACTAGACAAACCAATACAAAAAATAAACATGACATTACATAAAATTACGAACATTTCATAAAAACAAACAAAAACATGATGCCAGACGGAGCGGCGTGTCTCGCCAGCGTCCCCGTAACCTAGCAACTAGTGTGTGTGTGTTTGTGTGTGTGTGTGTGTGTGTGTGTGTGTGTTTTCATGAGTGTGTGTTTTGTATTCCTCTGTGTTGCAGTTCCTAAACAGCTCAGTAGGCCGCAGGTGATCCTTCCTATTAATGGGACACGAGAGGTGGAGCTCGGTGAGTGACAGCCCAAATCAACCAATTACGTTAGGAGTGGGACGTGGGATTTTATACAGGCGTTGTTTATGTATGTGTGTGTGTGTGTGTGTGTGTGTGTGTGTGTGTGTGTGTGTGTGTGTAGGGTCTTGTCATGAATTGCGTTGTGAGGTGTTATGTATGTGTGTGTGTGTGTGTGTTTGTGTGTGTGTGTAGGGTCTTGTCATGAATTGCGTTGTGAGGTGTTATGTATGTGTGTGTGTGTGTGTGTGTGTGTGTGTGTGTGTGTGTGTGTAGGGTCGTGTCATGAATTGCGTTGTGAGGTGTTACGTGTGTGTGTGTGTGTGTGTGTGTGTGTGTGTGTAGGGTCGTGTTATGACTTGCTTTGTGGGGTTTTATGTATGTGTGTGTGTGTGTGTGTGTGTGTGTGTGTGTGTGTGTGTGTGTAGGGTCTTGTCATGAATTGCCTTGTGAGGTGTTATGTATGTGTGTGTGTGTGTGTGTGTGTGTGTGTAGGGTCTTGTCATGAATTGCGTTGTGAGGTGTTATGTATGTGTGTGTGTGTGTGTGTGTAGGGTCGTGTCATGAATTGCGTTGTGAGGTGTTATGTACGTGTGTGTGTGTGTGTGTGTGTGTGTGTGTGTGTAGGGTCGTGTCATGAATTGCGTTGTGAGGTGTTATGTATGTGTGTGTGTGTGTGTGTGTGTGTGTGTGTAGGGTCTTGTCATGAATTGCGTTGTGAGGTGTTATGTATGTGTGTGTGTGTGTGTGTGTGTGTGTGTGTGTGTAGGGTCGTGTCATGAATTGCGTTGTGAGGTGTTATGTATGTGTGTGTGTGTGTGTGTGTGTGTGTGTGTAGGGTCTTGTCATGAATTGCGTTGTGAGGTGTTATGTATGTGTGTGTGTGTGTGTGTGTGTGTGTGTGTGTGTGTAGGGTCTTGTCATTAATTGCGTTGTGAGGTGTTATGTATGTGTGTGTGTGTGTGTGTGTGTGTGTGTGTGTGTGTAGGGTCGTGTCATGAATTGCGTTGTGAGGTGTTATGTGTGTGTGTGTGTGTGTGTGTAGGGTCGTGTCATGAATTGCGTTGTGAGGTGTTATGTGTGTGTGTGTGTGTGTGTGTGTGTGTGTGTGTGTGTGTGTGTGTGTGTGTAGGGTCGTGTCATGAATTGCGTTGTGAGGTGTTATGTATGTGTGTGTGTGTGTGTGTGTGTGTGTGTGTGTGTGTAGGGTCGTGTCATGAATTGCGTTGTGAGGTGTTATGTGTGTGTGTGTGTGTGTGTGTGTGTGTGTGTGTGTGTAGGGTCGTGTCATGAATTGCGTTGTGAGGTGTTATGTGTGTGTGTGTGTGTGTGTGTGTGTGTGTGTGTGTGTGTAGGGTCTTGTCATGAATTGCCTTGTGAGGTGTTATGTGTGTGTGTGTGTGTGTGTGTGTGTGTGTGTGTGTGTATGTGTGTAGGGTCTTGTCATGAATTGCCTTGTGAGGTGTTATGTATGTGTGTGTGTGTGTGTGTGTGTGTGTGTGTGTGTGTGTGTGTGTGTAGGGTCGTGTCATGAATTGCGTTGTGAGGTGTTATGTATGTGTGTGTGTGTGTGTGTGTGTGTGTGTGTGTGTAGGGTCGTGTCATGAATTGCGTTGTGAGGTGTTATGTATGTGTGTGTGTGTGTGTGTGTGTGTGTGTGTGTGTAGGGTCGTGTCATGAATTGCGTTGTGAGGTGTTATGTGTGTGTGTGTGTGTGTGTGTGTGTAGGGTCTTGTCATGAATTGCGTTGTGAGGTGTTATGTATGTGTGTGTGTGTGTGTGTGTAGGGTCGTGTCATGAATTGCGTTGTGAGGTGTTATGTATGTGTGTGTGTGTGTGTGTGTGTGTGTGTGTGTGTAGGGTCGTGTCATGAATTGCGTTGTGAGGTGTTATGTATGTGTGTGTGTGTGTGTGTGTGTGTGTGTGTAGGGTCTTGTCATGAATTGCGTTGTGAGGTGTTATGTATGTGTGTGTGTGTGTGTGTGTGTGTGTGTGTGTGTGTAGGGTCTTGTCATTAATTGCGTTGTGAGGTGTTATGTATGTGTGTGTGTGTGTGTGTGTGTGTGTGTGTGTGTGTGTGTGTGTAGGGTCGTGTCATGAATTGCGTTGTGAGGTGTTATGTATGTGTGTGTGTGTGTGTGTAGGGTCGTGTCATGAATTGCGTTGTGAGGTGTTATGTGTGTGTGTGTGTGTGTGTGTGTGTGTGTGTGTGTGTGTGTGTGTGTGTAGGGTCGTGTCATGAATTGCGTTGTGAGGTGTTATGTATGTGTGTGTGTGTGTGTGTGTGTGTGTGTGTGTGTGTGTAGGGTCGTGTCATGAATTGCGTTGTGAGGTGTTATGTGTGTGTGTGTGTGTGTGTGTGTGTGTGTGTGTGTGTGTAGGGTCGTGTCATGAATTGCGTTGTGAGGTGTTATGTGTGTGTGTGTGTGTGTGTGTGTGTGTGTGTGTGTGTGTAGGGTCTTGTCATGAATTGCCTTGTGAGGTGTTATGTGTGTGTGTGTGTGTGTGTGTGTGTGTGTGTGTGTGTGTGTGTATGTGTGTAGGGTCTTGTCATGAATTGCCTTGTGAGGTGTTATGTATGTGTGTGTGTGTGTGTGTGTGTGTGTGTGTGTGTGTGTGTGTGTGTAGGGTCGTGTCATGAATTGCGTTGTGAGGTGTTATGTATGTGTGTGTGTGTGTGTGTGTGTGTGTGTGTGTAGGGTCGTGTCATGAATTGCGTTGTGAGGTGTTATGTATGTGTGTGTGTGTGTGTGTGTGTGTGTGTGTGTGTGTAGGGTCGTGTCATGAATTGCGTTGTGAGGTGTTATGTGTGTGTGTGTGTGTGTGTGTGTAGGGTCGTGTCATGAATTGCGTTGTGAGGTGTTGTGTGTGTGTGTGTGTGTGTGTGTGTGTGTAGGGTCGTGTCATGAATTGCGTTGTGAGGTGTTATGTATGTGTGTGTGTGTGTGTGTGTGTGTAGGGTCGTGTCATGAATTGCGTTGTGAGGTGTTATGTATGTGTGTGTGTGTGTGTGTGTGTGTGTGTGTGTGTGTAGGGTCGTGTCATGAATTGCGTTGTGAGGTGTTATGTGTGTGTGTGTGTGTGTGTGTGTAGGGTCGTGTCATGAATTGCGTTGTGAGGTGTTGTGTGTGTGTGTGTGTGTGTGTGTGTGTGTAGGGTCGTGTCATGAATTGCGTTGTGAGGTGTTTTGTATGTGTGTGTGTGTGTGTGTGTGTGTGTGTGTGTGTAGGGTCGTGTCATGAATTGCGTTGTGAGGTGTCTACTGGAAACACAGTAACTTCCGTGTCCTGGAGGATGAGGGATTCACTAATCTTCAAGAACACACACTTCTCCATTATTAAAGAGTGAGTTTTTGTGTCTCTCTTTCTTTCCGCATCTCTTCACCCCCCTCTCTCTATCCCCCCTCCCTCTCTGTGTGTGTGTTTATAGTTCTTAGCAGGTGCTATTTTCCAAAGTGACTTACAACGACATCATGAACATTGAACATGAACAATGTAGCCTACATTAAAATACCAACAAATAGATAAATACCAATAATCTGTGTGTAGGTTGAATAATCTGTGTGTAGGTTGAATAATCTGTGTGTAAGTTGAAACAGAATTGAACAGAATAATGATAACAATAACCATAAACATATACAAACCGCAACTCAATAACACTGTGTGTGTGTGTGTGTGTGTGTGTGTGTGTGTGTGTGTGTGTATCAGAGTGCTTGAGTCCAGGGTTGTGAAGACTCTGATCATCTCTGAGGTCCGTGTGGAACATCTCAACATTCCGTTCCGGTGTTGGGCCACAAACAGCCTGGGCCAAGACGTCAGCCAGATTCTCCTCAAAGCAGGTACCACACACACACACACACACACACAGAGTGTTGGGCCACAAACAGCCTGGGCCAAGACGTCAGCCAGATTATCCTCCAAGCAGGGACCACACACACACACACACACACACACACACACACAGAGTGTTGGGCCACAAACAGCCTAGGCCAAGACGTCGGCCAGATTCTCCTCCAAGCAGGTACCACACACACACACACACAGAGTGTTGGGCCACAAACAGCCTGGGCCAAGACGTCAGCCAGATTCTCCTCCAAGCAGGTACCACACACACACACACACACACACAGAGTGTTGGGCCACAAACACCCTGGGCCAAGACGTCAGCCAGATTATCCTCCAAGCAGGTACCACACACACACACACACACACACACACAAACACACACACACAGAGTGTTGGGCCACAAACAGCCTGGGCCAAGACGTCAGCCAGATTCTCCTCCAAGCAGGTACCACACACACACACACACACACGCATGCACGCACGCACGCAGGTACCACACACACATACACACACACACACACACACACACACACGCACGCAGGTAACACACACACACACAGAGACGTCAGCCAGATCCTCCTCCAAGCAGGTACCACACACACACACACACACACACACACACACACACACACGCAGGTAACACACACACTCACACACACACACAGGTAACACACACACACACAGAGTGTTGGGCCACAAACAGCCTGTGCCGAGACGTCAGCCAGATTCTCCTCCAAGCAGGTACCACACACACACACACACACACACGCAGGTAACACACACACACACACACACACAGACGTCAGCCAGATCCTCCTCCAAGCAGGTACCACACACACACACACACACACACGCGCGCACGCAGGTACCACACACACACACACACACACGCACGCAGGTACCACACACACACACACACACACACACACACACACACACACACACACACACGCACGCAGGTAACACACACATACACATAACAAACACACACACACTACATTCATGGTCAGTCTCCCACCAATGGTGTGTTGTGTCTCTGGTGTGTGTAGCCAATCAGGAGCTGTTTTACTGCGTGGTGGCCCTGGGGGTGGCCTGTGGGCTGCTGCTGGTGTGTGTGTATCTGTGCTGGCGCTGCCGAGTGGAACTGGTGCTGTTATATCGCTCACTCTGCCCCCTGCACAAGCAATACGGTGAGACACACACACACACACACACACACACTCACTCACTCACTCTCTCTCTCTCTCTCTCTCTCTCTCTCTCTCTCTCTCTCTCTCTCACACACACACACGCTGTTATATCGCTCACTCTGCCCCCTGCACAAGCAATACGGTGAGACACACACACACACACACACACACTCACTCACTCTCTCTCTCTCTCTCTCTCTCTCTCTCTCTCTCACACACACACACGCTGTTATATCGCTCACTTTGCCCTCTGCACAAAACAATACAGTGAGACAGACACACACACACACACACACACACACACACACACACACACACACATACATAAAGTCAGTTAGACATACACACACACTCGGTCAGTCAGATACACACAGTACATGGTTACATATATACATCTAGTTCTCTCATCCCTTCTCAGTTTATCTCTCTCTCTCTCTCACTCTCTCTCTCTCTCCCAGATGGTAAGCTTTATGATGCATATGTTAGTTACCCAAGTGGGAACAGCGTTTCCATGGCAATGACCTTTGCTCTTCGGGTTCTCCCCGAGGTTCTGGAGAGTAACTATGGTTACAAACTCTTCATCAGAGGCAGAGATGACCTCCCAGGTGAAGGTGCGTTCATGCGTTCACACACACACACACACACACACACACACACATGCTAATTTACACATACTGACGGTACAATATGCTTGCTGATTGATTAGACAGGCAGCATGTACTCATGTAAAATGCTATATTTATATATTTTAGACTGAAAAAACATTAATTCCACAGTTCAATGGTAGTCTGAACTCCTGTCAGTCCTGCCTGTAGATAGCGCTATAGTGCAGTGCAGGGTTCCCTCTGCCTGTAGATGGCGCTATAGTGCAGTGCAGGGTCCCCTCTGCCTGTAGATGCCGCTATAGTGCAGTGCAAGATCCCCTCTGCCTGTAGATGGCGCTATAGTGCAGTGCAGGGTCCCCTCTGCCTGTAGATGGCGCTATAGTGCAGGGTCCCCTCTGCCTGTAGATGGCGCTATAGTGCAGGGTCCCCTCTGCCTGTAGATGCTATAGTGCTATAGTGCAGGGTCCCCTCTGCCTGTAGATGCTATAGTGCAGGGTTCCCTCTGCCTGTAGATGGCGCTATAGTGTAAGTATAAGTATACAAGTATAAGTATATATACTTTTTTGATCCCGTAAGGGAAATTTGGTCTCTGCATTTAACCCAATCGTGAATTAGTGAAACACAAACAGCACACAGTGAACACACAGTGAGGTGAAGCACACACTAATCCCGGCGCAGTGAGCTGCCTGCTACAATGGCGGCGCTCGGGGAGCAGTGAGGGGTTAGGTGCCTTGCTCAAGGGCACTTCAGCCGCGGCCCACTGGTAGGGGCTCGAACCGGCAACCCTCCGGTTACAAGTCCAGAGTGCTAACCAGTGGGCCACGGCTGCCCAAAGTAGGGTGTAGGGTTCCCTCTGCCTGTAGATGGCCCTATAGAGTAGGGTTCCCTCTGCCAGTAGATGGCGCTACAGTGCCAGATCCCCTCTGCCTGTAGATGGCGCTCTACAGCAGGGTTCCCTCTGTCTTTATATGGTTTAAACCATAGATATTAGAAAGCTAGGTACCACATTGGGCTCCAGGATGTATGTAAATAGCAGTACCATCATGGCAACACTCACTGGAGGCCGACGGGTGAGACAGGTGTCTATGATTGCCGAAGTGTTGTCCATAGACAGTAAGATGTTTGCCCCCAACAATATGACGGCCGCATTCACGTATGCCACCTAATAGAACTCGACGGACAATGCGGTATCTAGCTTTCTAATGGTTTAAACCAGGGTGTCAGGATTTGAAGGCCTCCAAGTTGGCATCCATTTTTTAATGGCCCCCGACCACCAGGTGCTGACGTCCAGACAAATTAGGGATATTCGATTTCATGTAGCCGCCTGCAGCCATCTTAAGCTGACTGCATAACGTGATTATTTCTGAGATTCAGATACGTTTTCAACCCAGAATTGTCTAGCCTGGATCCAGACCCTGGAGATCTAGAAAGATTAAGGGTCTGGCCATGACTAATGTAATGGCCCAACTCGAGGTGCGGCACCAAGCATGCATTTGAAAATCTCACTGCTGATTCCGGACTTTGACGCAATTGGATAACACTACGACCAATGTTTACTGACTGATTCCGGACTTTGACGCAATTGGATAACACTATGATCAATGTTTACTGACTGATTCCGGACTTTGACGCAATTGGATAACACTGCGACCAATGTTTACTGACTGATTCCAGACTTCAACATTGCAGCGCTGTCGTCATCTGTTTAGCTCGCCTCTGGCCCACCTATATCAGATACACCGATGTGATTGGTGCAGCTCGGTTTCGTGGGCATAGGTAAAGTGCATCACTTCATCAACACATTATTTGCGTGTGGAAATGTTCAGGTGTGTTTTGGCCTGAAGTAGCCAGCCTAGCATCGCCCACCGAAATGAAGGGGAGAGGTACTTTGTGGATCCCCCCTCCTCTTCTTTCGTGTCTGGATCGGGGGTTGTGGTCATGTATGCTGAACTCAAAGGCCTCAGCTCAACATAACTCAAACAGGCTGAAGGCTTGGCCTTGCATAAAAAACCTGCATAGTGTGCCTTTAATAATAAATACCAGCTGTACAATAAAATAAAAAAATCCACTAGTCACAACGACCACATGATGGATTCACGCTATTTAGCCCCCCTGTGGTCTCTAAGGCAGTGACTACCATAGTACCACAGCGCCATCTAGAGCCACAGTGTGTCATTGCACTCACTCTCATATCATGTCATTTCAGATAGACCAACTTTTAAGGTTTGTGGTATTTCCTTTTGATCCTTGATATGATTCTATCGTCTATCCGTCCTGCTGATTGGCTGGTTACATAAACTAACAGATGGAACTAATCTCACAGAATCAAACATTAACCCCTTTATCTAATGATGCTGAACATGACTAATCATCTAATAATGCTGAACATGACTAATCATCTGATGATGCTGAACATGATGCTGAACATGACTAATCATCTAATAATGTTGAACAATGACTAATCATCTAATGATGCTGAACATGACTAATCATCGTAGGACGCTGAATAATGACTAATCATCTAATAATGCTGAACAATGACTAATCATCTAATGATGCTGAACATGACTAATCATCTAATGATGCTGAACATGACTAATCATCGTAGAACGCTGAACAATGACTAATCATCTCAGGACGCTGGCCACTAACACACACCTGCCATCCTGTAACCTCGGGGTTCTTAATGAACTAAATCCTTATTTAGAGTTGTCTCTTAATGTGGTTGTTAACAATCAACAAGCTCTTAATTTTGATTTTGTTAACAAACAACTGAAAATGTTACACAGGAGCCCTTTAATCTACTCTATTCATCTCTACTCTACCCTTCTCTACTCGTCTTTAATCTACTCTATTCATCTCTACTCTACCCTTCTCTACTCGTCTTTAATCTACTCTATTTATCTCTGCTCTACTAATCTCCACTCTTCTTTAATCATCCCTACTCGACTCATATCTGCCAAAGCGATCTCTACTCTACTCATCTTTAATCTACTCTACTCAATTCATTTCTACTCTACTCATCTCTACTCTTCTAATCTCATTTTAACTCATGTCATATCTACTCATCTGTACTCATCTAATCTCATCTCTACTCATCTCCTATCTACTAATCTCTACTCATCTCATATACACATCTCTACTCATGTCATATCTACTAATCTCTACTCATGTCATATCTACTCATCTCTACTCATCTCTACTCTTCTAATCTCATCTCTACTCATCTCATATCTACTCATCTGTACTCATCTCATATCTACTCAACCGATCTCTACTCTAATCATCTCTACTCTACTCATCTCATCTACTGTAACAGTGGTGTCAGAGGAACAGCTAGTGTGCATGTGTTGGGTATTATAGAGGAACAGCTAGTGTGCATGTGTTGGGTATGTTAGGAACAGCTAGTGTGCATGTGTTGGGTATGTTAGGAACAGCTAGTGTGCATGTGTTGGTACATTAGAGGAACAGCTAGTGTTACTGTGCATGTGTTGGGTATGTTAGGAACAGCTAGTGTAAATGTGTTGGTATATTAGAGGAACAGCTAGTGTGCATGTGTTGGTATATTAGAGGAACAGCTAGTGTGCATGTGTTGGGTATTATAGAGGAACAGCTAGTGTGCATGTGTTGGGTATGTTAGGAACAGCTAGTGTGCATGTGTTGGGTATAATAGAGGAACAGCTAGTGTGCATGTGTTGGGTATGTTAGGAACAGCTAGTGTGCATGTGTTGGGTATTATAGAGGAACAGCTAGTGTGTATGTGTTGGGTATGTTAGGAACAGCTAGTGTGTATGTGTTGGGTATTATAAAGGAACAGTTAGTGTGAATGTGTTGAGTATGTTAGGAACAGCTAGTGTGTATGTGTTGGGTATGTCAGAGGAACAGCTAGTGTGCATGTGTTGGGTATATTAGAGGAACGGGTAGTGTGCATGTGTTGGGTATTTTAGAGGAACAGCTAGTGTGCATGTGTTGGGTATGTTAGGAACAGCTAGTGTGCATGTGTTGGGTATTATAGAGGACCAGCTAGTGTGCATGTGTTGGGTATTATAGAGGACCAGCTAGTGTGCATGTGTTGGGTATTATAGAGGAACAGCTAGTGTTTATGTGCTGGGTATTATAGAGGAACAGCTAGTGTGCATGTGTTGAGTATGTTAGGAACAGCTAGTGTGTATGTGTTGGGTATGTCAGAGGAACAGTTAGTGTGCATGTGTTGGGTATGTTAGTAACAGCTAGTGTGCATGTGCGGGGTATTATAGAGGAACAGCTAGTGTGCATGTGTTGGGTATTATAGAGGAACAGCTAGTGTGCATGTGCTGGGTATTATAGAGGAACAGCTAGTGTGCATGTGTTGGGTATGTTAGGAACAGCTAGTGTGCATGTGTTGGGTATTATAGAGGAACAGCTAGTGTGCATGTGTTGGGTATGTTAGGAACAGCTAGTGTGCATGTGTTGGGTATGTTAGGAACAGCAAATGTGCATGTGTTGGGTATGTTAGGAACAGCTAGTGTGCATGTGTTGGGTATTATAGAGGAACAGCTAGTGTGCATGAGTTGGGTATGTTAGGAACAGCTAGTGTGCATGTCAGGGATGGAAATTAACCACCCGCCCCACGCCAAATGCGGGTAGTTTTGTGCGCTGGCGGGTGAATTTGGTCAACTTACCAGCCACTGTGGCGGGTAGAGCTAGCATACCACAAATAGTCAGATCCGGTCTAATTTTCATACTTATTGAAAAAATAAGAAAGTGTCTGTAGGGATCATGTAGCCTAACGTTACCAGCCTATAAGGGTAAATCGCGCTGATTTGAAGTTCTACAACTCGTAGTGAGCCGCCACCGCAGCATAGCCTATAGGCACTGGTGCAGCGCTTCACTTTCACTTCACTACCATTAAGAAACTGTCACTATACTTTCATATGCCACTGCTAGATTATTTCAGGATGACAGCATAAACATAAATCTAGAGAGATCTGCGGATCTGCGTTATATCTTCACAGGCTAATATTCTCACGTAAATAGTTCTCTTTTGAATTGGCCTGTAGCTATTTCAATCCGGCCCGCGACACGCTGCTATTTAGACCTATGAGGCAGACAGACGGACATCCCATTCGTCGTGGTGGAATATCTCACAAACTTTTAATTCAAGAAATTACAAACCGTATATCAGAATAAACAGCAGAACTTACCGAACACAAAGGTGTAAAGCATTCCGTTATACAAGTTATAGCCGTTCCAGAGTAATCCGGTTTTCAAATTGAAGCAAATGTCTACATGGTCTCCAACTTTGGGCTTTTATCATACATGATAAGGCCAAATACAAAATAAATGTTAACAATATCGCCTAGATAACTGTACAACCAGAGTTTTTCCAATGTAGTTTCACAAAATTGCATATTATGCATATTACGTTTCTTAAAGGTGAGCTGTGCTTAAATTGTTCAGTGCATGATTTCATAACAGGCCAAATAGAAAATAAATGCTAAATGTTAAATATAGTCTTGATACCTGTAAATATTTAAATCAGATGATGTACAGTATAGTTATATCAAGTTGGAGAGTTGGATTATAGGATGCTCCAGAACTCACACAAACGGAGTCTTATTAAAGGAGCCACACCACTTTTATGACAAGACACTATAGCATATGAATGTGGTCCTGTTGACCTTTAGTTTTGTTGCTACTGTGCTTGGAGGACAGCTGGTAGGTTTAGGGCAAAACTCAGCACATTTTAGTCGTATTGCAATAATGCCGATTACCATGATCATTTTGGGTAGCCTACTATAATCATGATATCACATTTTCATGCCGTTTCTCTAGTTCTCTAGTTTCTCTCTGGCTGGTAAAAAAGTTGAGTGGCTGGTAGATTTTGGATTCCACCAGCCACAGTGGCAGGTAGAAAAAATATTTAATTTCCATCCCTGGTGCATGTGTTGGGTATAATAGGAACAGCTAGTGTGCATGTGTTGGGTATGTTAGGAACAGCTAGTGTGCATGTGTGTTGGGTATGTTAGGAACAGCTAGTGTGCATGTGTTGGGTATGTTAGGAACAGCTAGTGTGCATGTGTTGGGTATTATAGAGGAACAGCTAGTGTGCATGTGTTGGGTATGTTAGGAACAGCTAGTGTGCATGTGCTGGGTATTATAGAGGAAAAGCTAGTGTGCATGTGTTGGGTATTATAGAGGAACAGCTAGTGTACATGTGTTGGGTATTATAGAGGAACAGCTAGTGTGCATGTGTTGGGTATGTTAGGAACAGCTAGTGTGCATGTGCTGGGTATTATAGAGGAACAGCTTGTGTGCATGTGTTGGGTATTATAGAGGAACAGCTAGTGTGCATGTGTTGGGTATGTTAGGAACAGCTAGTGTGCATGTGCTGGGTATTATAGAGGAACAGCTAGTGTGCATGTGTTGGGTATTATAGAGGAACAGCTAGTGTGCATGTGTTGGGTATGTTAGGAACAGCTAGTGTGCAGAGTTACCATCTGTCTGTGTCTGTGAAGAGGCTGCATGCTTTAAGAAGGCGCTCTCTGTCAATCCAAGAAAGTGGGGCCTTCTATGACTTCAAACAACCAGGACAAACAACGTGTTGGTAAATGAGACGTTCTAGACCTCTCATTTGGGCTTAAAAACATGGCTGCGTGCATCATCATTGACAGAAAATACCAAAACATTTGTTACAATGTAAACAGCACAAAACTCTGTTGTGTTATGCAAGTGCAGATAAAAATGCAGATAAAAATGCCAATTTTTGCTTTCCTTTTGAAGAATTTTCTATCACAGCACGCAGCCCCTGAATTGAGACAGCTTGTGACCCATGAAGCACGCAGCCCCTGAATTGAGACAGCTTGTGACCCATGAAGCACGCAGCCCCTGAATTGAAACGCAGTCTATGCCAGCCCTCAGTGGGCATGGAATAAGAAAGTGTTTTAATTAATTTACTATCTTTCCCATGATCCTTTGCAGCTGTGTTTGACGTCATCGACAAGGCTCTGGCGAAGAGCCGCCGACTTCTCATCGTGCTGGATGGAACACACATGGACACACACACGCAGACACAAACACATACGCCTGCTCACACAGAAACCATCCCACTTACAGACGCTCAAACAAAAATACACACACAGTCTGACACACAGATAGATATACACTGGGACAAAAACACACACCAGGAAAGAATGGCACTTACATTTACACAAACTCACACAAATGCACACACACAGTCAGACACACACACACACCCAGCCTCCCCCCTGCAGTTGGACCTACACCCAGAGCAGGTGTGTGTTGAGCTGCACCCAGAGCAGGTGTGTTTTGAGCGCACGTTGGGTCAGTATGAGGCTCTGGTGAGCTCTGGGCTGAAGGTGGTCATCGTCCAGACGGGAGAGGGGGGGTCCAGCCTGCCCCCCCCACTGCAGCTCCTCGCACGCTCCACACATCCACTCCGCTGGCACACACACACACACACACGCACACACACACACTCGCCAGCTCAACAACGCTTCTGGAAGGAACTGCGATACCGCATGCCAGCACCACGAAGGACACTTTGTGAAAACACACACACACACATCGCTGCTGTCTGACACAGACATTTCTTTGAATCCGAAAGGCCAGCCAGGCAAGTTCCAAATACTCTGGGAAGAGTCATTGACAAGTTGACAGATCTACATGGCTCCCATACTGTTACAGGTCCCTCCATAACACTTTAAGCATAAACAAACATGTCCGTCTCCATATTCGCACGCTTCCTGTGATGGCTGAGACAGACTCAGCTGCAGCCCCCTAGCCACATTCAGGTGCATCATGGTATCCAAGTTGGCGAACGAGATAGTGATTGATATTTAGAATAGGCTGTGTCTGCGTTACTCACCCAAGACATGAAGGCTTGTTTTTGGCGCTGTTGTAGATGTAGAAACGGCAATTCACGTGATAGTGTAACGGTTGAGTTGTCACTATTAAGCATGTTGAGAAGTTCTGGAAATGGTGTAAAGCCATTAAATGTTCGAGACGCCGAGACCCCCGTTTCCGCACAACTGGAAGATAATGTCCCGAAAGCGCAATGTATACACCGTTACCTCGACGTCGTCATGAACCTTTCAAAGTTCTGCCTCACCCACCACCGAAACGGTAGTCAGAATGGCGAACTTCATAGAATGCCGCGCTGAAATATTGATGTTATTTGTTTGGCCTTTTCTTGCTTAGATTTTGTAAAGGTTATCAAGAAATAGACACCGTATATTCTAATGACCTAGTTATTGTAACCAGAAAATAAGTCTGAGGTTGTTTGTGAGGTGTCTGCCAGTCATTTTCTTTCATGATAGCCAGCGAACTTACCACAACTGGCCACAAAGTACTGCTTGCTGATTTCAAAATGTTACTGACAAATTGACAATTACAAGACAGTTTACATTCTAATTACATATATTGTAACCAAAATGTCTTTTGAGTTTATTTGCTAATCTTATGTCAGTGAAATAGTATTTCGCTACTGCCTATACAGTAGGCTGTTTGAAGCAACTGGCTCAACACGTAGCCTACCACACTGAAAGCTAATATTTTGTCACTAGCAACCTACATCTGTCTTCTGTCAAATACCGTTGCATTGTCAGCTCTAAATGAAGAATGAATGAAAACAGGCACAAAACGGGACAAAATAAACATAGGTACAGTTTAAGCTATGTAAACGTCCCACAACTTTGATATTTTACAACATATCCTAAATGGTCGTTACTTGGCATCAGAGGTAATCGCTACCTGTAGCAGTTGTGAGGAGTCGGCAGCAGTAGGTTATGCAGCATTCATATCAGATGAGTGGTAAAAAAGTGCAGTGAATTTCGCTGCTGCCAATTTCGGACATGTATGCTGCAAATTTGCGGGGCATCAGACATGGATATATGTAAAATGCTTTCGTAGAAATCGGCCATGATGATGTGCTGTTTACGTTCGCAAAATCCTATTATCCTGAATCCTATTTAGTGTCAGAAAGTTCAAGTAGTCCAGTGTAGGAAATGGAATTGTCCAGGGGGATTAGGAGTTGTCGTAGGGCAAGTAGTGGGTCGCTAGGCTGCACGGGCCAGGAATCCTGGCAGAGGGACAGCAATATTAATAGTAATATTATAAAATCAGAATACATATGGATATTCAGTGTGAACAGTATACAGATATGTGCTGTGTAGTAATAGGTACATTATAAGAGTAGTAAAAATAAGTATGTACAGTATAAAGAGCAGTAGAATATGGCTATGTATAAGTGTAATTACAGTGCATGTAATACATTTAGCATTTTATGACTATAAATGTAATTACAGTATGTACATGTAATAAAGTTTGAATTTTAGAATCCTTATTAATGCCAACATTTTACATTAATGAATATCTCGGTGTGCTTGTTTTATCAGTGTGAGCGGTGTATGTTGGGTATTTCCACTTGATTTCGCTTACCCCAAGGTTTCAAGTAAGCTCGCAGAAATTCTTGCTTTTAAAGAAGCCCTATGCAAGTCTGGTTATTCCTTCGCTGTTTCTGGGTTTTTGCCTGATTTTGGCTCGCATTTTTCACGACATAGCTCTCCCTGTAGCTTCGGTAGCAAGTGACTGCTACGCTAAACCCCCACTAGCTAGCAAGCTAGCCATCAAGAAACCAAGCTAAACATACAGGGCTCACAATAAAACGGTCGAGCAAACACATTGTTCAAGAGACTATCAAACCACATTACAAAAACGAAGTTCACCCAAGGGTAGGCTACTTACAATTTCAGCAGCAACAAAGTCAAGTCAGAGTCCGTTTTGCGGTCTTCTTAGAAACTACAATCTTACTACATTTTCGAGGCCTTCCGCCGAGTCACATCCGGATTTCTTCGGTCCGGGACCAGAAAGTTGCATATTCGTTTTTTCCGCGGAGAAGCACTAGGGGGAGACGAAGCACCCACCAAACGACCCAAAAAGTGTTGTAGAACAATCAGAACGACTCTCAACCTGCATAATTAAGGTCATTTTTGCTAAAATTGTTGCGTAGGGCCTCTTTAAGACATACCTGTCAACATTTAGCTTTCCAAAAACGGGAGATTTTTTTTCGGGGGGGGGGGGGGGGGGTCAGTGTTTATACCGGATCTGTGTTTGCATATTTAATACGTTTCATACACGTGTTTCAACACTGCATTTCGGTCGTTGCTTTTACCTTACCATTACCTTACGCATGCCAGTTATGTATCCACCAGCTGCCTGCCTGCAGCCTACTTCCAAAACTCCAAAGCTGCTTGCTGTCAGATTTGGTTCCGAGGGCACAAGTTCAGTGTATCAACAACACTCAATAACAGTTTATGTGATGTGTTAATCAATTAACTCAGTTAATCAGTTAAACAATTTCACAACAGTTAGTTCTGGAGTAGGCCATTCAACTAGCCCGCTTGCTTACGACGAGACTCGGCACCCACTTCCTTATTTGGGTTTTGGGTTGCCAGGTTTTAGCCTATGAAATTGAAACTAAGTGATCGTGTATGTGTAGGGTGTATTTCATACACAATCTGGCAACCTGAATGGATCAATGATTTTAAAATGAAGTTTGATGGCCATGCAAATTACGGGAGTTTTCCGGGAGAAATAACAAAACGGGAGGGTGCTGGGAGATGACCTTGAAATACGGGAGAAACCTGGGAAAAACGGGAGTGTTGACAGGTATGCTTTAAGAGGTAACTAGCCCTTCCCCTTAGCCCCTACCCCTTGATCCAAAAGAGAATTCGCCTTATCATGCAGCGGCCATTGTAAACCAAAACAAGGCTACAGGGTACACTAACCATTGGACTGTTGTGTTCTATGCTTTCGCCTGTAGGTGGCAAAAATGTATTAATGATATAGTCACTGTACCCTGCAGCCTCATTTTGGTTTACACAATGGCTGCCATGTAAATAAGGTGAATTGGGATACCCTTCCTCTCACGTGAACACGCAAAACTAAGGGGAAGGGGTAAGACAGAAAATTGGGATTGGGCTTTGACATTACGTTTATGGCCCAGATAAGGGTATGTTTCATGACGTTAATACAGTCGGACAGTTGCGGCTGCTGGAATGAATGTTAGTAGGAGGTACCACATGACACTACTTTGAAATGAAAAAGCTCATCCCACCGAACCCGAAAATCACCATGCCAGACAAATTACTGGCTGCAAAGGGCCTGCCAGACACCCCTCAAATGCGGCCCCAATATACAATATCATACATTTGACCTAGATGAACATGTTAAAATGTTGAGAGTACCACTTCAAACAGTTTCTGAACCAATTGTGCACATCCACAAAGTGCAACCATCATCATGCCAGACAAATGCTATGCTGCTTAAGGTCTACCAGACACCCTTGAAATGCAGTCCCCACATACTATATTGACTCACCTTCAGTACATAATGAAAGAACCACATGACACTAAAAAATGTCAACATTGTCAACATTCACAGAGCACTAGTGCACCATCATTTAGGTTAGTTCAAACATTGGCATTAGACTTACAACTTGTTTAGAGTAATTGATTAAAGGGCTATATGTTATGGCCTGGGAAAGAAAGATTAACTGCAAATGAAGTTCAAAGTTATATTGCATGCGTTACTGTAAATAAGTATAATTATATAGTATAGTTACTGTATTAAAGTATAAGTATAGTGTACGTTCTAGCTATCACCATACAGTTGGGTCTCAAAAAATTTGAATATCATGAAAATGTCTCCCTAATTTATTTCAAAAAGTAAACCTTTCATATATTCTAGACTCATTAGATATGAAGTGAAATATTTAAAGCTATTTTTGTTTTAATCTTGATGGTTACGGTTTACAGCTCATGAAAACCAAAAATTAGTATCTCAAAATGTTAGACTAAAGAGGTTATAATCCAGAAATGTCGACCTTTGGAAAGAAATAAACTAATCTGACTAATTTGACTAATCTAAAATAGTTCATTTATACAATCAATACTTGGGCTGCTTTTGCACAACTTACTGCATCAATGTGGCGTGGTATGGAGGCAAGCCTGTGGCCCTGCTGAGGTGTTATGGAAGCCCAGGCTGCTTTGATAGCGGCCTTAAGGTCGTCTGTATTGTTGAGTCTGGTGTCTCTCATTTTCCTCTTGACAATAAACCATCATATATCTATATCATCTATATATTCAGGTCAGACTAGTTGTCTGGCCGGTCAAGCACAGTAATACCATGTTAAGCAAACCAGTTACTAGCAGTTTTGACACTGTGTTGTGGTTTGTATATACAGTATTTAAGGTTATTGCCATTATTCTGTGTTCAGATTTTTTTTTTTATTTAGTCAATTATATTTGTATTTTTGATAAGGCTTCATGTTATAGTGTAATGTTTATTGACATCATTGTAAGTTGCTTTGGACAAAAGCGTCTGCTAAGAACCATAAGCATGTACACTCTTATAATGAATGTGTTGAAAACAACACAACACAACAACACATTCGTTTTAAGAGTGTAGTGTTTGTGGTTTGCTTGTTTTTTTTCCCATTTCCATTTCCTTGCCCTGAGGTTTTTGTTTTGGCCGGACCCAGTTACAAACGGCAGCCCTTCACACACAGGTGGTGAAGTGTATGTGTGTGTGTGAGAGTGTGAAAGAGAGGTGGTGTGTGTGTGTTTGTTTGTTTCATTTCTTGATAACTAACAGGTACAAACAGGTTACTCTAACATCCTTCTTACCAAGAAACAAAGGGGGCTTTTAAGTCTGTGGTTGAGGAGTGTGAAGTGTGTCTAAGACACATGCCACTGTTTTATAAACTATTAGTGAGATTTAGGAGTCCCCCAAGCGGTAAGATAAAATGCTTTGTCAGTACAGCCACAGATTTAGTTTTTATTTAAAGATTTTACACATCCCTTTACACATCATCCTTTTATTGGTTTGTATCTTCTTACATCTTTCTTTCAGCGTTTCAGACTTGAATGACTATTTTGCATTATTCTATGCATTAGTTTGATTTATCTTACTCTGTTGAGCTGGCAATGAGTCGATGCATGTCATCACTAGTATTGATGTGCCATCTTTATCAAGTAGGTTATGTAACAATTCGCCTTATTCACCCGGCGGCCATTACGAGGCTAAAGGGTACACTTGCCATTACACCTCAGTCCAGCAGATGGTGGTGGTAATGCACTCCGTTTGCAAACTGCCAAAAAAAAGCTCACCGAAAAAGAAGGGTGCACTGGCCTCTTCTTCAGTGAGTTTTTTTTTTAGCAGTTTGCAAACGGAGTGTATTACTATCACCATCTGCTGGACTGAGGTGTAATGGCAAGTGTACTCCTCAGCCTCGTAATAGACCTCTGAAGTTCGCCTACAAAAAAGATCCAAAACGGCCATCTTTGCCCATATAAGGAGATCCGGTTGTTAATTGAAGCTAACTACCTATGGCAAATTGCATTGCAAGTTAGCTCTGGAGTAGCAAAAATCTAAGTGTGCCGCCTTCACTTACCGGAGATAACAGTATCCACTCGAAGGCAGAGGACAAAAGTGTGTTCAGGAAAACGTCTGCATTTCAGACTTTTTCATCCCCACGAGACTTTAACAGGTGCGATTATTCAAAATCCCCATGTTATTTTCCCATAGGAAAAATCGCCAGATACCGGATGTCAAAGATGGCAGCTTTTTTGTAGGCGAACTTCAGAGGTCTATAGACCTCTAAAGTTCGCCTACAAAAAAGCAGCCATCTTTGTCTTCAAGCAGCCATCTTTGCTTCAATTAACAACCGGATCTCCTTATATGGGCAAAGATGGCCATTTTGGTTCTTTTTTGTAGGCGAACTTCAGAGGTCTATGGCCGCAGGGTGAATAAGGCGAATAAACTTGACCTTGAGATGACCTGCAGAGGGCATCTGACCGCTAGGTTAGAGAAGCATGTGACCCTGGAAGGAGAGACAGATGCGGGGTCTTCTCAAACGTCTATTTGCATACGGACTCTCTCCTCGGCCCTCGGCCCTCCAGCTCGTGCCCTGGAAATCGTTCAAAGCCCGACACCATCGAGAACGTCTCATTCATCTAATTGCAACCAGAGGAGGCAAGACCGGGGAGAGAGGAGGGAGGAGAGAGGAGGGAGGCCCGATACGAGAGGAGGGAGGTGGGAGGAGAGAGGAGGGAGGAGGGAGGAGGGAGGCCCGATACGAGAGGAGGGAGGTGGAAGGCCCGATACGAGAGGAGGGAGGAGGAAGGCCCGATACGAGAGGAGGGAGGAGGAAGGCCCGATACGAGAGGAGGGAGGAGGAAGGCCCGATACGAGAGGAGGGAGGAGGAAGGCCCGATACGAGAGGAGAGAGGAGGAAGGTGGAAGGCCCGATACGAGAGGAGGGAGGTGGAAGGCCCGATACGAGAGGAGGGAGGTGGAAGGCCCGATACGAGAGGAGGGAGGTGGAAGGCCCGATACGAGAGGAGGGAGGAGGAAGGGCCGATACGAGAGGAGGGAGGTGGAAGGCCCGATACGAGAGGAGGGAGGAGGAAGGGCCGATACGAGACGAGGGAGGAGGAAGGCCCGATACGAGAGGAGGGAGGAGGAAGGCCCGATACGAGAGGAGGGAGGAGGAAGGCCCGATACGAGACGAGGGAGGTGGAAGGCCCGATACGAGACGAGGGAGGTGGAAGGCCCGATACGAGAGGAGAGAGGAGGGAGGAGGAAGGCCCGATACGAGAGGAGGGAGGAGGGAGGAGGGAGGCCCGATACGAGAGGAGAGAGGAGGGAGGAGGAAGGCCCGATACGAGAGGAGAGAGGAGGGAGGAGGAAGGCCCGATACGAGAGGAGGGAGGAGGAAGGGCCGATACGAGAGGAGGGAGGAGGGAGGAGGAAGGCCCGATACGAGAGGAGGGAGGAGGAAGGCCCGATACGAGAGGTGGGAGGAGGAAGGCCCGATACGAGAGGAGGGAGGAGGAAGGCCCGATACGAGAGGAGGGAGGAGGAAGGCCCGATACGAGAGGAGGGAGGAGGGAGGAGGGAGGAGGAAGGCCCGATACGAGAGGAGGGAGGAGGGAGGAGGAAGGCCCGATACGAGAGGAGGGAGGAGGGAGGAGGAAGGCCCGATACGATACGAGAGGAGGGAGGAGGAAGGCCCGATACGAGACGAGGGAGGTGGGAGGAGGGAGGCCCGATACGAGAGGAGGGAGGTGGGAGGAGAGAGGAGGGAGGAGGGAGGAGGAAGGCCCGATACGAGAGGAGGGAGGTGGGAGGAGGGAGGAGGGAGGAGGGAGGAGGAAGGCCCGATACGAGAGGAGGGAGGTGGGAGGAGGGAGGAGGGAGGAGGGAGGAGGAAGGGCCGATACGAGAGGAGGGAGGTGGGAGGAGGGAGGTGGGAGGAGGGAGGAGGGAGGTGGGAGGAGGGAGGAGGGAGGAGGGAGGAGGAAGGGCCGATACGAGAGGAGGGAGGAGGGAGGAGGGAGGAGGAAGGGCCGATACGAGAGGAGGGAGGTGGGAGGAGGGAGGTGGGAGGAGGGAGGAGGGAGGAGGAAGGGCCGATACGAGAGGAGGGAGGAGGGAGGAGGAAGGGCCGATACGAGAGGAGGGAGGAGGGAGGAGGGAGGTGGGAGGAGGGAGGAGGGAGGGCCGATACGAGAGGAAACACAAGAGTATCCTACGTGGAAGCAGTTTCAGTCGGAATTGTGTGATCATTGGTGAAGGCAGTCGGAATTGTGTGATCATTGGTGAAGGCAGTCGGAATTGTGTGATCATTGGTGAAGGCTGCCGAGGTAAAAAGTTCCCTCCCACGTCTGTCAACTTTCGGTTTCAAAAAAGTTTGTAGGGATTTATTTGCGTCAATAAACTAGTAGATCGACCAAAAAAGGACCTTATGCTGGAATTATCATGAACTACCATGCAAACATTTTTTTTTAAAGTTCATGCCTTTAAAAAAAGAACATACAAACATTAAACATGCGCACACACACACACACACACAAGAACTATCAAACATTGCCTCATTATCAGGGTCAATGGGAACATGGACATGGGCATGTGAACATGGACTCTTCCCCCAAAGTGGGAAGAGTCCATGTTCATATGACATTTTTAGGTGTGTGTGTGTGTGTGTGTCCACATGACATGGAAAAGGTGGGGCACACACACACACCCAGAAACTTCACTCCCACTAAAATCTCACTTAGTGTACTAGACTTTATTGAACCTGCAGGAGATCTACACCCATCACAGCACACACACACACACACACACACACACACCCATCACAGCACACCACAGTGCTCATGGGATAGTTGCTGGAACTCTGCACGGAGCACAGAGCCTGTGTGTGTATGTGTGTGTGTGTCTGTGTGTGTGTGTGTACGTGTGTGTGTGTGTCTGTGTGTGTGTGTGTGTGTGTGTGTGTGTGTGTCTGTGTGTGTGTGTGTGTGTGTGTGAGAAGGGGGTGGGGAGGATGTGCAGTCAGGCATCATCCCTAAAAAGAGCTTCATTCCACAGCCTTGACTCACCATGGTCATGAATCCTCACAGACAACCGGACACACACACACACACAAACACACACACACACACACACACTTACACTTAGTAATTTATTCATGCACACGCATACACACACACAGACACACACGCACAAACACACATGCACACTCACTCAGTAATTTATTCATGCACACACACACACACACACACACACACACACACACACTGTTGTGTTGTGCTCTGTTTCTGTTTGTTCCGTTCTGTGGTCTGATTTGTTTCGGACGGTCCTGTGGGCGACTACTGACCTGCAGTGTGATTGGGGCTCTGCTCTGTAAAAGGGCCTTGCTGCATCACTCTGGGGGAACGTGCACACACACACAGGCACACACACCCATGCACGCACACACACACACATGCACACACGAACACACACACATGCACACACACACACACACATGCACACACGCACACACACATGCACACACGAACACACGCACACATGCACACACACACACACATGCACACACGAACACACGCACACACACACACAGACACATACACACGGCCTTGCTACCTCACGCTGGGGGAACGCACACTTTGGACATTTTTGGGTATGTTGCTGTTGCCACGTGACATGCTGCTCCCCTGCTCAACACAAGCCACATGCTCCAGCCTGCCCTCAGCGTCACTCTCCATCTCTCCTGCTCTCTCTCCATCTCTCCTGCTCTCTCCATCTCTCCTGCTCTCTCCATCTCCTACTCTCTCTCCATCTCCTACTCTCTCTCCATCTCCTGCTCTCTCCATCTGCTACTCTCTCTCCATCTCTCCTGCTCTCTCTCCATCTCTCCTGCTCTCTCCATCTCTCCTGCTCTCTCCATCTCTCCTGCTCTCTCCATCTCTCCATCTCCTACTCTCTCTCCATCTCTCCTGCTCTCTCTCCATCTCTCCTGCTCTCTCCATCTCTCCTGCTCTCTCTCCATCTCTCCTGCTCTCTCTCCATCTCTCCTGCTCTCTCCATCTCCTACTCTCTCTCCATCTCCTACTCTCTCTCCATCTCCTGCTCTCTCCATCTGCTACTCTCTCTCCATCTCTCCTGCTCTCTCCATCTCTCCTGCTCTCTCCATCTCTCCATCTCTCCATCTCCTACTCTCTCTCCATCTCTCCTGCTCTCTCTCCATCTCTCCTGCTCTCTCCATCTCTCCTGCTCTCTCTCCATCTCTCCTGCTCTCTCTCCATCTCTCCTGCTCTCTCCATCTCTCCTGCTCTCTCCATCTCTCCATCTCTCCTGCTCTCTCCATCTCCTACTCTCTCTCCATCTCTCCTGCTCTCTCTCCATCTCTCCTGCTCTCTCCATCTCTCCATCTCTCCTGCTCTCTCCATCTCCTACTCTCTCTCCATCTCTCCTGCTCTCTCTCCATCTCTCCTGCTCTCTCCATCTCTCCATCTCTCCTGCTCTCTCCATCTCCTACTCTCTCTCCATCTCTCCTGCTCTCTCTCTCCATCTCTCCATCTCTCCATCTCTCCATCTCTCCTGCTCTCTCCATCTCTCCATCTCTCCTGCTCTCTCCATCTCTCCTGCTCTTAATAGGTTTATTCCACTGTATCAAAGAGTAACAAGGTTGTAGCAGCACAGCTGTTACATGTACACTGAAGACAATGAGGCCTTGACTGGAGCTAATAATGGTTTGTATATCAAATCTATCATGACCAGATTTACCCCATCCAGCAGGTCTCAGGTCAGCTCTTTGCCTCTGATGAAAATTTAGGCAAATTGGCAAAGTTTTGTAAAAGCACTCAGTATTACAATGTAACAACTATAGGTACCCACAAATACATAATGCAAGTACAATGATAGTACCTGATAGTACATGTTGTTACACAGGTTGTACCACTGTACCTAATTAGGTAGGTACATTGTAACAGCGACACATGAAAATAAAGTTTTACTGCCTTTTCCTTTAAAGCCACTACACAGTGGAATGCAATAGACCTCTGAAATTCGCCTACAAAAAAGAACCAAAACGGCCATCTTTGCCTATATAAGGACATCGATGCCTATGTTAATTGAAGCTAACTACAGTACCTATGGCAAGTTGCATTGCAAGTTAGCTCTGAGGTAGCAATAATCTAAGTGGGCCTCCTTCACGTACCGAAGATCACAGTATCCACTCGAAGGCAGAGGACAAAAGTGTGTTCAGGAAAACGTCTGCATTTCAGACTTTTTCATCCCCGCGAGAGTTTAAAAGATGCGATAATTCAAAATCCCCATGTTATTTTCCCATAGAAAAAATCGCCAGATACCGGATGTCAAAGATGGCTGCTTTTTTGTAGGCGAACTTCAGAGGTCTATAACAGATGACATAAAGAGCTGGAGTTCCATTAAGAGTTTTACATTTTTCTGAAAACCACTCAAATCTGCAACCACTGACACGGTGCTGACAAAGTGTGTTTGTGTGTGTGTGTGTGTGTGTGTGTAGTGGGGGGGGGGGGGGGGGGGTTGTTTGTATGTTTTTTATTGTGCCCTGCCAGGGGACTGCAGATGTAAATTTACATTGGCTGGTACAATGCATCAAAGGACAACAATTATGTTTAAAATTGTACTTGGTCCCTAATAAATAAAACAAATAATAATAATAATTGGCCTGACTTTTTTTTTTGTTTGACGGAAACTGAATATGTGGTTCCAGACTAGTATCTCCCTGAAAGAGGAAAGATGGGTGTGGCCAGGCTAGTATATAGCACCACCTGGTAAAATATGCATGTTAGCATTGATACTGCATGATAGCATTACACAATATTCTGAAAATGAATGGTTTAGCATAATCCTAAACACTACTTGAAATGTGTTGCAGTGGACATCAGAAACAAGGCAATTTCTTGCCATTAGTATGAGGTTAAATATTGATGCAAACTCTGGTTTATTATGGTTCCTTATAGTCAATCATGGAAGAAAACTCGCACACCATTGTTTGCCGTTGAAAAATAAATAAACAAAGTGTTTAATCCATCAACCAATGTGCTACCAAGTGAGGTGACAAACGTTTCGGTCCTCAGACCTTCATCAGTGCAAAGAAAGTTGTTGTTCCTTATGGCATCACCATCTATATAATGTTCCTTATGGCATCACCATCTACATAATGTAAGAAGACCATTTGGCAACATGTATGTGGAATTCATATGGCATATTCTAATGTGCAGGAGTGGACAGCGTTTGACGGAAAACTTTGGTGGTTAAGTTTAGGGTGATTTCTGATGTTCAAATTGGTTCTGGGCATGTTGTTGGGAGGTTGTTGCTTGGAATGAGGTATAGCAAAGATATAACCTTTGCCAAATGGGGTCAGTCATTTGCGCTCTAAGAATTTATTTGAGCTCTCTCTAACAATTTTACCTTTACTTACAACACTGACTATGTCTGTTAAGAATATGTGATCACTCAACTTTTTTCACATTGTTTTTAGTATGATGTTACAGAATGGCCTGATGTGGTCACACTGTCTGTCCATAGTATACTTCTGCTAATATCAGTCGTGGAAGTGGTTAAGATTTTGAAAGAAACACCCATTTGTGGATAAAAATGACTGAAAGGTGCATTTTGTGCCAATACATTGTTTTTTTACTGTTCTTTTGTCCAGTTGTCAAGGTGCTCCTACGTCTAGCCATTAATAATAACATATAATGTTGGAACATTATGACATATTTTGGGGTACACAGGCCTGTGTGTGGAAAATGACACCCGCACACCCATGAACAATAACAGGATTTGAATCTGTAAATAATTTTAGACGTGCCTATCTTACAATAACTAGCTAGTTACGGAAAGTAAACTTCCAACTCCCAACATTTCGCATCACAACTGAAAGTATTGGGGCGTTGGAAACACAGTGGTTAAAGCTACATTGCAATTTTTTGGGTTTATTCTTTATTTTTTTTCATTCATCTGTAATTACTTCCACCAACAAATCAAAGTATTCTCGTAAGCATAGAATCTGCCATTTAGAATACATAGGACTGAGTCGCACATGACGGCAGCCATGTTTCGGCCTCCATCTTTAGAATACAGTAGCCAAGGAGGGACATACCTGAAATTCTAGCTCTGCCTTTCGCGGAGTCTCTTGCAATATACCAGCTCACCGCTAGATGGGAGAAGAAATTACACAATTGGAATATATTGAGTGTGATAATGGTAACCTTGATTCTGATGAATGCTTATTTCACACAATTTTCACACAAGTCCAGGTCAAGTAAGTAAATAAATAAACAACATAAATTTTAATTTGTTGATTGATTTCTAGTCAGGTACTGTTTGTGACTGAGGTTTTCAGGACATATATATAGACTAATTTGCCATGTAATAGCCTAATGAATGTGTGTTGTGTGTGTGTGTGTGATTTCTAGTCATTGATATGTGTGTGTGTGTGTGTGTGTGTGTGTGTGTGTGTGTGCGCTCTAGCACCACTACACGATCCCACTTCTGCTCCCCTTATGTTGGTCTGGGTGTGTTTATCACTTTCTTGGAGTAGAGGAGGCATGTTAATGAGATGACGTAGGATACTTGTGTGGACTTTGGTCCAGGAAATGTAATTGTTGGAATTTTCCTACTTCAGAAGGTCTGTCCGTCTCTCTGTGTGTGTGTATGCGTGTATGTCTGTACATATTGTAATTAAAAAAAAGTATTGGGGTGATTTACTGCAAATTTTCAAAGGAGAAGAGCTTTGGTGTTCTAAACGGTGAGAACAAGACGTTAATTTTCTTAACAGCACAGGACATGAATTATTAATGAGTTGAGAAGTAATAGCCTAATTTAAATATCTATTAAAAATGTCATGTAATGTGTAACATTTTACACATTTTTAGGAAAATTATTACTTTAAACAACAGTTAAACTTTTTTTAGTAAATCAGATTACTTCTATGTTTGTGTGTGATCCCATACCTGAGCATTGCAATGATCCACCCAGGGTTGTATGTATAGTGTGTTACACACCATAGCGAGCAGAGCCTGGAATCTGGTTTGACTTTGTTTCACATTGCAAGCGATCTGCAGCTGCTTGACTGCTCTTGTTTACTTGGTTGTTCTCATAAAATGGCAACACCATTAGACAGTTTGAATCAATAGTCAGGGGTTACTGTTTGAAAGCGTACAGTATGTGCAGTATGTGATACTGCCACAGATACTGCCTAAATTACTCACTACTGAATGTCTCTCCTTAAACAGATCATTTTCGAGAGGCAAGCTGAACATGGCTAAGGCACCCACTCTCAAAAAGAGGTACCAAGCCTGCATGATCCTGAGTGGAGCTGGTGATGCACTGGGGTTCAACCACGGCAACTGGGAGTTTGAGTCAAATGGTGAAACAATCCATAAGCAGGTATCAGCGATAGGGGGCTTGGAGAACCTGGATGTTAAGGAGTTTCCGATTAGTGATGACACTGTCATGCACCTTGCAACAGCTGAAGCCTTAGTGGAGACTGGAAAAGACGCATCATTAAAAGACTTGTATGGCACCTTGGTCAAAAAGTACATACAGTGTATGGATGATATGGATGGCAGGGCCCCAGGTAAGAATATATATTTAAAGAATGATGTTAAGCCCTTTTTCTGATTTAATCTCAACTGGGAAAGATCAGAATGAAACCTGTAGATGTAGACTAGGTGCTGCACTTGAAATCACTGGGAAATGACAATGACACCAAGCTGCTTCTTGCTTTATGAGTTTTACCAATTTGTTGAAGGTTTTTTATACAAACATATTATTTGACCTCCCACTGGTACGATTTATACCTCAGTCATGGCCAATTATTCTACAGTGTGTTACTTTAACATCCTCACTGTAGTAAAACCATTAGGCTACCTCTACTCTCTCACATCTCCAGGTACCACATGCATTGGTGGCACTGTCCAATTAGCAGCAAACCAGACGGGAGACTGGAGGATCCCTTTCAACAAAGTTGGTGGGGGCTGTGGTGCTGCCATGAGGGCCATGTGTGTTGGTCTGCGCTTCCCCGGGCCTGAGCAGGAGCGCCTCCTGGTGGCCGTGAGTGTGGAGAGCGGCCGCATGACCCACCACCACCCCACGGGCTACCTGGGGGCGCTGGCCGCTGCGCTGTTCACAGCCTACGCGGTGAGGGGCACACCACGGGTAGAGGCCTGGGGCCAGGGTCTGATGAAGGTGCTGGAGAAGGCCAAGGAGTATGTGCAGCAGGAGGGGTATTGTGTTGAAGAAAACCTGAAACATTGGTGAGAATTCAGCCTGAAAAGGGAAATTAATGAGATTGTATATTTTTATATATTTGAAGGTGCCATGTGGAGTTTAGTTCATAACAGTTTAAAATGACCTAGAGGCAGCCCTCATTTTCAATGTAGCCGAGATACAAACATCAGAGACGTCGTTAGGCTAATTTTGGGGGGGTTAAAGCCACCCTAAGATGATCAAAAGCCCCCTAAAAAATTTGTAATATTATGCGTCCAAATTCACATCTATTTACCTCTGAACTGCTCTCGGTATCTCACATAAATCACACAGATGTCAAATGAAAGACTGGAACCGGTGCTTTTGAATGATATTAGCGGCTAGGTGCTGCTGACACATGGTTAGCAAGAAAATTAACAGACATAGGCTACATGAAATTTCATAAAATGTCCATTCTCCATACTGCGCTTCGTCCATCTCCACTCTTGGTGGTATATCTTTTGGGCAAACGAGATGTAGCTTAATTCACAAATGACAAAGCCATGAGAAAGGTGATTTTCTTATGTTTCAACAACGACGAAACCGAGTTTGCCATCATTGTGAGACGTTCCCAAATTTGTCGCTAATCACAAAAAAGGTTTTCTATCGCTGGGGATGGCCAAACGTCGCTAAATAGGTAACACTGACAGTAAGGGAGACCTAGTTTAGAGCTTCAGATCCCCGCTCCAAGATGGCGGCGGTGTTGACGCAAGCTGAGAAGCAGAAGGCGACATCTAGTCAGTATATATATCTATGTAGGAGGGAGAGCAAACACAATGGACGCCACAGGAACGACTCAATCATTTAAAAGTGTTCTCTTCTCAGGCAATACGGTCAGCGTTCAGGAGGGTTACAGGGTGAGGTACAGGAGGGTTACTAAACTCGGCGAGGGGTGAACGATTTCAGCGTTCAGCGTTCGTGGCTCATAGCGTTCGAGGCTCGTAGCGTTCGTGGCTCATAGAGCCAATGCAGCAACACTCCCAACTGGCCTCCAAAAGATCCGTGTCCGCGGCTTAGCCGCTGTGGGCGACACGTCTTGTCCCCGTCCAGGCCTCTTCTTGCACTGAACCCATGCACCAATCACCCCCACCACATGTCCCGCTACACACCTGTAAGACCAGAGATTGTCTAATAAGGTAAGACATTATAAACAATCTCCCGGCTAGGGAGCGGCCATCTTGGTGTTCCCCCAAAAGTGTCCCCCACATAAGCTCAGTGTCAACCCCATACTTAATTCCCCCCACACTGTTCTTTCCCCATTTAGTCACCCTGTGACAGTTGTACTGTTATACTAAATAATATATGCATTATTATTAATTGTAAGATCTTACCCTTGCATTTTTAATTTTGTATTAGGGACTACTTTGGGGACAGCTGGAGAAAATACCTTCAGCGTAGAGGAATCCTTGAAGGGACCGGCGAACCCCAGTTCCCAGATGACTATGGAGTGATGGCGAGGGAGGATTTCTACAGGTCAGTCAGCTTCGATGGAACAGGCGGTGCCAGCGGACACGACGCACCCATGATCGCCTACGACGCACTGCTGCGAGCTGGGGACTCGTGGACGGAGCTGGCCAATCACGGCTTCTTCCACGGAGGCGATAGTGACTCCACTGCTGCCATTGCTGCTGCCTGGTGGGGTGCCCTCTACGGGTTTCACAACGTGCCCCCCAAAAACTACCAAAAGCTCGAGTACTGCAGCCGCCTATCTAACGTGGCAGATAAGCTTTACAAGCTGAGGGGTTTGCCACTCTCATAATGGCAGGATTCTGGATTGTGCTTTAAGACAGTGGTGCCCAAACTTTTTCTTGAGAGCGCCAGCTCACTATGCCTGGCTCTAAGAGAGGGCCAGAGACTCGGTGTATGTCAGTAAATATTTTTTATTGTGATATAAACATTGCGATAATAAAAAGTTGCCTGGGAACTTCCACAACAGTGTGCAGGTCTCTATGCTTCTTTAAACTGCTGACACCTTAGACCTAGCACCTGGTATAATTTACCTTGGATGTTCATACCCTTCCTTTTGAAACCTATTAACAATTAATTGATAAATGTTTAGAATACTTTGAGCACAGATGCAGTCAGCATAGACCTATCTTACATTGTTTGCAGGTAGGCCTACATTTCATTCCGTTTTCAATGGCAAACTTGAAACAGCGCCAAATCAACCACCAGTGGACAAAGGTATGTATTACATGTGTACTCTCGTCCAGAGACCTTTGTAACGCCAACACGGCAGTCATCTACATATTCATCTACATATTACAATATGGCCGCCGAGTCATCTACATATTCATCTACATATTACAATATAACCGCAGAGTCATCTACATATTCATCTACATATTACAACATGACCGCCGAGTCATCTACATATTCATCTACATATATATGGCCGCCGAGTGGAGGGACTTGCCTAAAAGGACTTTGGTTATAGTTTGATGGTGTCGTACTCCTGTGTGGAACGGATGCTATATACCTCGAAGGGACAACGAGGGGAGAAAATGCATTAGCCTAGACTACTGTGCTGTGGACATCAAGGGGAGAAAATGCATTAGCCTAGACTACTGTGCTATGACATCCCTGATAGCATGCTACCTTGTAGTACCCTGCTCAAGGTCTCCTCCAACATTGTGGTAAAGTTTGCCTGAAATTAGATATTCACCTGATATTGAAAACATAGCTAGACCTCTCTTGAATATCAAGTGAATGTCTAAATTAAGGCTAACTCTACCGCGGTTCATTTTCATTTTTTTTTTTTTATTATGAAAAAACCTTGGTACATTAACACAAAATAAGTATCAAAATACCACCTACCACCTACCATATAAATGTCATCTTACCAAAGACTGAGCAATGTATGCAAATAACATTATGAGACGCTAGGGAAAGGTATTGTAACGTCTCACAAAATGTCATTGATTAATTATCTTGTTTATTGGCCAAGCACAAGCAACCATTTACTGCAGTGTTCACCAACCTTTTTGAGCCCAAGATCCCTGACCTTGGCCCTTAACAAACGCAAGATCTACCTTGCAGCGTCACAAGAGAACCACAGCCCAAATAGTTCCAATGTAAGGCCTTTTATGTAGGCAAATGTGTCAGGTCAAAAATATCACATCCTCCACCCCCTTGTGAATCCATGCCTCTGTACCTTTTAGTCTGGATTACAAGGATATATATATCCCGACCCGTCATAAAGTAAATGGTCTTGAAATGTTGGTAAGAACCAGTGCCGCTGCTGGCTATTTTGGTGCCCAAAGCAGAACTGCTTTGTGGTGCCCCCCCCCCCATTAATTAAGTCATTTTATTTTAATATGTTGATTTCTTAAGAAATACTACAATTTTAATGTAGTTTAACTTTGCGCAGCGAAGCGGCGGTCATATAGGTTTAGTCAGATTTTTTTTTTTTTTTTTTTTTTTCTTTTTCGCATGTCCAAATTTCCGTCAATGAGTCCCGGGACACTGAAAGACCGGGGTAGACGAAACTTGGTGGGCATGTAACCCCACATGGATAGCATGGAACCATCGTTTTTCGTTTTGATCTGTAGCCCCCCCGCTGGACTGGACCCCCCGAAAGGAGGGTATGGCAGACACAGTTTTCTGTGAATATCTCGAAAACCGTAGGGTTTAGTAGGACCATTTTTGTTTTGTATGTTGATCTCAAGGGGCCATGTCAACCCATTCCATAACCACTCATTTCATGTATAGCGCCACCTAGTTAAACACAAAAAAGTAAAAATGAGGTGTTGTAATCCCAGGTATCTGTGACCTAACATAGTCAAAACTGCACGAAATTGGAAGTGTAGGATCATTATGACACCCTCTGTATGCACGCCAAATTTTGTGGAATTCCGTTCATGGGGGGCCACACAATAAATTAATTTATGTTACTATACACCAACTGGCCTGTAGGTGGCCATAGACAGTTTTCTGTGAATATCTCGAGAACCGTAGGGCCTAGGAGGTCCACCTTTTTTTATGTATGTTGGTCTTAAGGGGGCACGTCAACCCATCCCATTACCACTTATTTCATGTATAGCGCCACCTAGTTAAAAATTAAAAAGCAAAAAATTAGGTGTTTTCATCACAATATCTCTGGCTGACAAGGTCAAAACTGCACGAAATTAAAAGTGTAGGATCATTATGACACCCTCCGAATGCATGCCAAGTTTTGTGTACTTTTCGTTCATGGGGGGCCTTACAATAAAATAATTTATGTGTACATTTAATGACGTACACCAACAAGGATTCCCGGGACACTGAAAGACCGGGGTACACAAAACTTGGTGGGCATGTACCCCCACATGGATAGCATGGAACCGTCATTTTTCGTTTTGATCTGTAGCCCCCCCGCTGGACTGGACCCCCCGACAGGAGGGTAGGGCAGACACAGTTCTCTGTGAATATCTTGAGAACTGTAGGGCCTAGGATGACCATTTTTTTCCGTATGTTTGCCTCCAGGGGTCATGTTAACCCATTTCATGTGCACACATGTGCACAAACAGATACACACACACACACATACATTCACAGTAATCATACGTATGACACATACTCACACAGTAGACATATGTACGCTTGCATGCACATACGCAGGCACACACACACACACATATCCACACACACACACACACTCACACACACACACACCCACACACATAACATAAACATAACACAAACAATCAAGAATTTCTCAGAATTATGAACAGGCAAGATGGAGGTGGGGTTGTATAAAATGAATTTTACATGTGAAATCTATGAACTAATCATGTTTTGGTACTTGTTGTCTAGCAGATACCAAGAATTGAGTGTGGATAATGCAATTTAGTGAGACAGTTAGAATCATATAGGCCTTTCAGCGTGATTTCTTTTTGTGGAAAAAATGTGCTGGACTGGGCGGCGGTCATATTTTGTACCGCTCTGCGGTACATTTAGTCTATAAATGGTGCACTGTCACTTCAAGTGCATTGTTTCTACACAACTCTCATAATTATCTTTTGCCAGCTCCATGGCATATAATGACATGATGCTAGCTAGATATTTTCTGTTTGCAATTAAAAGTGATATATGAGCCTGGTAGCCACCTAGCTATCTGAGTGGAATGTGTGTCATTTGGCATACTGTATAGTGACCTGTTCCAAGACATCGAAGACATAACATACATGTCGTATGTACATTTAAGTAATTAACTGGGTTTAAATAGGTTTATTCCACTATATCAAAGAGTAACAAGGTTGTAGCAGCACAGCTGTTACATGTACATTTAAGACAGTGAGGCCTTGACTGGAGCTAAGAATGGTTTGTATACCAAATCTATCATGACCAGATTTACCCCATCCAGCAGGTCTCAGGTCAGCTCTTTGCCTCTGATGAAAATTTAGGCAAATTGGCAAAGTTTTGTAAAAGCACTCAGTATTACAATGTAACAACTATATGTAGGTACCCACAAATACATAATGCAAGTACAATGATAATACCTGATAGTACATGTTGTTACACAGGTTGTACCACTGTACCTAATTAGGTAGGTACACTGTAACAGTGACACATAAAAATAAAGTGTTACCGAAAAAATATATAACAAAAATATATGATATATTCAATTATAGTTTCACATCAAATCTATAAAGCTTATACAATATGTGGAAATAAATTATGCACACGGTACAATTTGCTGCTTTGCATCTTTTCACTGTCTAGACACGCTCCATTCATTTGGAATGCGGAAAAAATATAAGTGTTTTTTATTGCCATTATTGGCAGCAAGTGTCAAAACACACACATTAGGCTCAGATGAAACGCCCTCTAAATACACATCCTCTCTCTCTCTCTCTCTCGCTCTCTCTCTCTTTCACACACACGTACACACACAAACACACACTCACACACGCACTCTCTCTCACACACACACACACACACACACACACACACACACACACATGACCAGGGTTAAGTACCCTACAGGGAGAGTAAAGCAATGTAGAGGATAGATGAATGCAAAAGATACAGAAGCAGATAGCACAGGACACACTCACACACACACACACACACACACACACACTCTCGCACACACAGCACATACGGGTACACAAACAGAAAGCAGAGGACACACACACAAACAGATAGCACAGGACACTCTCTCACACACAAACACATACAGTACACACACAGTACACAAACACACATACAGTGACACAGGACAGACACACAGTACACACACACACACATACAGTACATACACAAACAGATAGCACAGGACACACATACACTCACACAGACACACACACAGCACATACAGAACGTACACAAACAGATAGCACAGGACACACACACGCTCACACAGACACACACACAGCACATACAGAACGTAAACAAACAGATAGCACAGGACACACACACGCTCACACAGACACACACACACAAACACACAGCACATACAGAACGTACACAAACAGATAGCACAGGACACACATACACACACACACAGAGTAAAGAGTTGTGTACAGTGTACAATGATGTTGTATTGCTGCTACTGACACATTTACAGAGATGCTTCACTTTTGAGTTTCGGACCAAGGGGGACAGGTGCTGTGTTTCACAGTAAACACACACACACACACACACACACACACACACACATACACACACACACACACACACACACACGGGACACACATAACTGAGCCCAGAAAGCATTGTTGTTTAGGCCAGAGCACAGGTGCATCCTGGGTAGGCTCCCAGCATACTCTGCGGCTGGCTGTTTTGGTGGAGCTGGAAAATAAGTGGGCATGGCTGGGATGGGGCACTCTGTAATTTGTCCCTTGGTGGATGCCGTAGTATGATTATGGCATTAGAGTAGATGGATGGGTGCACAGCACAGCAGAAGAACTCAGAGCCCAAGAGTCTTTCCCTGCTGTTCAGCCTGCACACTTTTCCCTGTGTGTGTGTGTGTGTGTGTGTGTGTGTGTGTGTGTGTAAACACACACAGGGAAAAGTGTGCAGGCTGAACAGCAGGGTATACACACACACACACACACACATATACATACACACACACACACACATATACACACACACATATACACACACAAACACACACACACATATACACACATACAAACACACACCCTTGCATGTATGTTTAGTTTGTTTAGTTTCCGGACACACCCACACACACACACACACACACTGTGGGGTCAGTAGGATGTTGTTTGGAGAGATGAGGGCCTGTGGCCGGTTGCACAAAGCACCTTAAGTTAAGTTTTTCCCTTAAAATCTGATTTAAGGGTCCCTTAAAATAAAAACGGTTGCACAAACACCCTTAAGTTTTCTCCTTAAGGGTTCCTTAACATTTTCCCTTAGTATTTAAGGGTTTGTCCTTATCTTGTAAGAAATCCCTTAAACTGTTGCACAAAAGACCTTAGTAGTCTAACTAAGGGGAAAACCCTAAGGGACATCTGACTCTACCTTAACCATATTATTAACTGAATTGATGCTGATAAATTAAGTTTATTAACTACTTTTGACCATTCAAAATAAAACCTCTCTGTTAATATGCTTGTCAAATAGAGAAACATGCCGTATTGTTATTGTTTGGTTTACGTAGGCTAACGTTAACAATTCATGTGGATGTCTTGTTAGCCTATGAGCTTCGGTTCGGTTCGCTAGGCAAAACGTTGGTGCACTGATGACAGTCAGGATCATTTCTAACTTGCCAACTAGTATTGTTCAGTTCATGTTTTACATGAACATGTTTTACTTGCTACCTGGATAATTTCCGCTAATATTATTAAGGTAAGATGAATGATAAGATATAAGCACTGTGTTCGGTGGGTTAACTAACAGCATCGCGGCAAAGGCAGTTAGCTGTAGGCTACAGCTGTTGAACAATCTCCGTGGAAACTATAGAATTTTCATGCCGGAAAATCCCTTTCAGCGCAGTAAATCCCTTGACGTTTCTCCTTAACTAAGGAAACATTTTAAGGTGTTCTGTGCACCACCCTTAAGTAAATCCCTTACCTGAGGAGAAATTAAGTCTTAAGGGTCATACTTAAGGGAAAAAACTTAAGGTGCTTTGTGCAACCGGCCACTGGTGAAGTAGCAGCGACTCTAAGTGGGCTCGTTTAATTCTTTGTTATACACACATACACATACACACACACTTACACACACCCACTCTCACACAAATACACACACGAACGCACGCACACACACCCACACACATGCACAAACACGTACACATACACACACATGCACACACACACACACTCTTCTCCTGGGGTGTCTGCAGTGCGCAGCAGTGTGTTGTTTGGAGAGAGCCCGCCTGTTGAGTGGGATGGTTCAGTTCCACGTCTGTAGCAATGAAAATAAACAGCAGGTAGAGGCTCTTTCCCTCCCAACCCCCCAGAGCACCAGCCAAACCATAACCCCAACCCTAGCTATTGGCCCTGCAGTACCATAACCCCAACCCTAGCTACTGGCCCTGTACGAATCACATTCATTCTGTCATAGTCCTGTAGGAATCACATTCATGCTGTCATAGTCCTGTAGGTATCACATTCATGCTGTCATCATAGCTACTGGCCCTGTACGAATCACATTCATGCTGTCATAGCTACTGGTCCTGTAGGAATCACATTCATGCTGTCATAGTCCTGTAGGAATCACATTCATGCTGTCATCATAGCTACTGGCCCTGTACGAATCACATTCATGCTGTCATCATAGCTACTGGCCCTGTACGAATCGCATTCGTGCTGTCATAGTCCTGTAGGAATCACATTCATGCTGTCATCATAGCTACTGGCCCTGTACGAATCACATTCATGCTGTCATAGTCCTGTAGGAATCACATTCATGCTGTCATAGTCCTGAAGGAATCACATTCATGCTGTCATCATAGCTACTGGCCCTGTACGAATCGCATTCGTGCTGTCATAGTCCTGTACGAATCACATTCATGCTGTCATAGTCCTGTACGAATCACATTCATGCGGTCATAGCTACTGGTCCTGTAGGAATCACATTCATGCTGTCATAGTCCTGTACGAATCACATTCATGCTGTCATAGTCCTGTAGGAATCACATAAAATTATCCTATGGGTTGTAGACATCATGATTAGAGAACGAGTTTGAAACTGTAAAGCATGTATTCATATAACCTTAATCATAATCAAGTAATACACTGAAGTTATTCCTAACCATAATACTCTTATAACATTTTAAATAACAAGTTTAACTAATACTATTAACATACTGAAGCTATTCTACCAGAATTCCCCCTACGTGCGCTCTGTATCCCTATGTCTCTGTTTGCTGCCCTGTGTCTCATTTTGTTGCACTGTGTCTCATGCTGCCTTAGCCTAGGCCTTTTGAAGAAACCAAAGTCGGCCTTGAAGCTGCAAGATAACGCGTACACAGGGCGAGCTCTACGCATAACAACCAGTTGGAGAGTGCAGGGGGGCGAACGATATTTAACCCATGCACAATGTATGACCTGTGATCACTCTATACTGTACACCCCTGAACTTTCCGTAAACTTAAGGTGAAGAGTTCGTTCGGGGTAGTGTTGTGTCAGCATTTTGGAGGGGTATAAGTAAGAGAGTTCTACCTTTGTTCGGGAGTGCGATCGTGCGATCCACTCAGGCTTTGCGCTATGTAGTCATTAAAGGAATTTTTGCACGGAACTCTGCCGGACTTTTGCGCTTTCTTTTTGGGAGAAGTTTTTGACTTCAGCACTTATAATGGTGTATTTTTGTTACGTTGTAGGCAAGGTGTTTGGACTTAATTTTTGGCCCGAGTCTGAATATCTGCCACGACACACATTCATGCTGTCATAGCTACTGGTCCTGTAGGAATCACATTCATGCTGTCATAGTCCTGTAGGAATCACATTCATGCTGTCATAGTCCTGTATGGATCACATTCATGCTGTCATAGCTACTGGTCCTGTAGGAATCGCATTCATGCTGTCATAGTCCTGTATGGATCACATTCATGCTGTCATAGTCCTGTATGAATCACATTCATGCTGTTATAGCCACTGTTCCTGGTACCCCTGAATCACATACATGCTGTCATTCGGTTGTTAACGCTGACGTCACAGGCCCAACAGCTTTTTCGTTCAAAAAAGTTTACTAGCGCAGCCACATGGTTTTCACAGCCTGTAAACCTTGTCATCATCACCATCGTTTTAGTGAGGGTTAAACAAAAAGCACTGAACTCTAACAGAGTAATTAATGTAGTAAACGTGAAGCCTACACGGAAAATATCATTTTATTAGGTTGAGGGAGCAAGTAAGTAGTATTATTGGCTACTCTGAATAGTGGGAAAAAGTTTAGATAAAGTAATAGATAAAGAGAGAGAAAGAGAGGGGGGAGAGAGAGAGAGGGGGAGAGAGGCAGAGAGAAAGAGAGGGGGGAGAGAGAGACAGAGAGA
>NW_027468685.1:3368926-3373926 GCF_046254945.1 Alosa pseudoharengus
ATGTATGTGTTCGCGTGACATGTGTATGTGTGTGTGTGTATGTATGTGTTAGCGTGACGTATGTGTGTATGTATGTGTTAGCGTGACGTGTGTGTGTGTGTGTGTGTATATGTATGTGTTCGCGTGACATGTGTATGTGTGAGTGTGTATGTATGTGTTAGCGTGACGTGTGTGTGTGTGTGTGTGTGCATATGTATGTGTTAGCGTGACAGGTGTGTGTGTGTGTATGTATTTGTTAGTGTGACATGTGTGTGTGTGTATGTATGTGTTAGCGTGACGTGTGTGTGTGTGTGTGTATGTATGTGTTATAATGCCCTTATATATATAGCATGCATAGATGGCCCATGTAATGCCCAAGATGCTAAATCTTCTTGAATTTCCCCTGGGGATCAATAAAGTATCTATCTATCTCTATCTATCTATCTCACATGAGAGACTTACAGTATGGAAGTGAATAGCTGAGGCCCAAAAGGGTTAAACTGTAGCAGATGACTATTGCAAATGCACCAAACCAAATGCACCAAACCTTATCAATGAAATAGCTCTTCATCAAATGCACCAAACCATACCATATCAATGAAATAGCTCTTCATCAAATGCACCATCCCTTATCAATGAAATAGTTCTTCATCAAATGCACAAAACCATACCGTATCAATAAAATAGCTCTTCATCAAATGCTCCATATATCAATGAAATAACTCTATATTCAAATGCACCATCCCTTATCAATGAAATAGTTCTTCATCAAATGCACAAAACCATACCGTATCAATAAAATAGCTCTTCATCAAATGCACCATACAGTATATCAGTGAAATAGCTCTTCATCAAACGCACAATATATCAGTGAAATAGCTCTTCATCAAATGCACCATACCGTATCAATGAAATAGCTCTTCATCAAACTGTAAATTCAAACACATAAAGGCCAAGTGACTCATGAAGGACACAGTTGAAAGTAAATAGCAGACAGTGGCCATTTCATAGAGGTGTTCAAGGAAAAACTACTGGTATTTCACAAACTTTAAAGGAAAAACATATCATGGGCCTTCCTTCCTTCTTCCTTTTCTTTTCTCCCTCTTTTCTTTTTCTCTGATTGCCTACATTCTGTAAAGCGCCATGATACATGTGTAATGTTTTGGCGCTATATAAGCACAATAAATTGAAATTGAAATTGAATACATTTGACCAACATTTCTGTTGAATTGAACCATAGATTGATGTAGAACCTGACTGCAAAACTTTGTGTGTTTGTGTGTGTGTGTCTATCTATCTGTCTGTGAGTAAAGGATGTGTTAATGGAGGAGGGGGTGGGGGGGGGAATTAAGTGACTGTTCTGTGTTTTGTCATAGACACACACATAAAGGCACACACACACACACACACACACACACACACACACCACTGTTATCTATGTCTGGCGTCAGAGTCACCTCCACTTCTCTCCTGACTCCATTACCATACACACACACACACACACACACACACACACAAACACATGTGCATCAAGGAAGACAGTCAGCATGAGCCCAAAGTGGAGCAGGTCTGTCATTAGGCCTCTGCTGAAGGAAGTAATAAGAGGCCACACACACACACTCCTCTCACACACCCCTCACACACTCTTCTCTTCTCACACACTCTCTTCAAACATTCTTAAACACACTCCTCTACACACCACAGACTCACACCCCTACACACTCTCTTCAAACACTCTTAAACACACTCCTCTACACACCACAGACTCACACCCCTACACACACTCTAAACTCACTCACTTCACTACTGTCACACAGAGGACAATAACCCCCCCCCCCCCTTAGTTTGTATGTGTGAAAAAAACATCATCAATATGGTGTGTGTGTTTGCACAAAACATCAGTGGGGTAAAACAAACCGCCCCTTTAATCTCTATAGTACCCAGAGGACCAGTTACACAGAGGGTCAGTTGTGTGTGTGTGTGTGTGTGTGTTTATGGCATGGGACAGCTACTCTCTGGATCTGTGTCTGTGTGTGTGTGTGTCTGTGTGTGTGTGTGTGTGTGTGTGTGTGTTTATGGCACAGGGCAGCCACTCTCTGGATCTGTGTGTGTGTGTGTGTGTGTTTGTGTGTGTGTGTGTGTGTGTGTGTTTGTGTGTGTGTGTGTGTGTGTGTGTGTGTGGAGCAGACTGGACTTAATTAGGGGCCATGGTGTCGTTGCATGGAGCCAGTCGGCATGATGACACGGGACTGCAGTGATGCTAACGATGAGGCTGTAGTTCCGCTAGTGGCTTTGACACACACATTCACCCACACAAACACACACACACACACACATTCACCCACCCTGTACACACAAACACACACATCGTCATCACACATTTACATTCATCCTTACACACACACACACACATCATCATCATCATCATCATCATCATAACTATCATCATCATCATCACCATCATCACCATCATCATCACCATCATCATCATCATCATCATCATCATCATCATCATCATCATCATAACTATCATCATCATCATCATCACCATCATTATCATCATCATCATCATCATCACCATCATCATCATCATCATCATCATCATCATCATCATCATCATCATCATCATCATCATCATGATGCTCATCACCATCATCACCATCATCATCACCATCATCATCATTATCACCATCATCATAATTATTATTATCATCATCATCACTATCATTATCATTCTCATCAGTAACCATGGCAGCAGAGGTCAGAGGGCACTGTCCACTGTTCTGCTGGTCTGCAGTGTGTGTGTGTGTGTCCGGTGGTGCTGGCGTTCAAATGGAGTTGATGGATAAGGAGCTGTGAGACAGATTAAGACATGTTTTTATCAGCATTAAAGACCCCCAGAGAGCAGAGAAGCCCCCCATCACCACCACACACCCACCACCACCACCCACACACCCAGCACCATCCACCCACCCACCACCACCACCCACACACCCAGCACCATCCCCACCACCACCACCCACACCCAGCACCATCCACCCACCCACCACCACCACCCACACACCCAGCACTCATAATGGTGTCTTACAGTAAAACCACTCACTGCTGCACTGTTGCCCTGGTGACAAGAGGTGGGATTCGAAACAAGGAACCCCAGGGGTATGTCTGGAAGACATACACACACACACACACAGAAAAACACACACACACACACAGACATACCACAGACACACACACACACACACACACACACACAGACATACCACAGACACACACACACACACACACACACACACACAGACATACCACAGACACACACACACACACACATACACACAAACAGCCTCTATTTACACTCTGTCTCACAAACACGCACACATAGACATAAACACACACATAAATACACACACACACACTAGCCTCTATTCCCCACGGTATTTGTTTACAGGTGTATGAGAGAGAGAGTGAGAGTCTTCCCTGTGTGTGTGTGTGTGTGTGTGTGTGTGTGTGTGTGTGTGTGTGTGTGTGTGTGTGTGTGGTGTGTGTGTGTGTGTGTGTGTGTGTGGTGTGTGTGTGTGTGTGTGTGTGTATGTGTGGTGTGTGTGTGTGTGTGTGTGTGTGTATGTGCGTGAGAACAAGACACTTCCCAGTGCTTTGTCTCAATGTGTCTGTCACTTTAGACGGTCAGCAGCAGATCAAATGACTGCCTTAAGAACTCACCTATTCACAACTAGTGTGTGTGTGTGTGTGTGGTGTGTGTGTGTGTGTGTGTGTGTGTGTGTGTTTATATGAAGGAGTGAGAAACTAGATAAGCAGAGACCGACAGACTCACCCCTGATCCTGGAAGACAGACAGATTACTGCACTTGATAGACATAAACACACACACACATACACACATATACATACATACATACAGTATACATAGAGACATACATACATACATACATACATACAGTATATACATACATACATACATACATAAAGACAGACAGACAGACAGACAGACAGACAGACAGACAGACATATTTCTGCAGCTTTCAAATAAACAGACCAACAGACAGATTGCTGCACCTGACTGATCGTCTGTGGCTCAAAACGCAGCCATTACGCCCAATTCAACATGAAACAACGAAAAGGGTTTCTCTGATTGGCTGTTTAGCTTGCCTATACTGCTGACAAGCACCATGTAATCATCTTATATTCCTGTGTGTGTGTGTGTGTGTGTGTGTGTGCACCGTGTAATCATCAGATATTCCCATGAGGATGCATCCTGCTAGTTAGTGTTTTGCCTCTGGATGACTGGATTTAATAATGCAGTCTTATCTTTTTTTCACCATGCAGAGGAGACTCAGTGGCCGTCAGCAGCGTCGCTAGTGCTAATGCTAACGAGAGACAGACAGCGTCGCTAGTGCTAATGCTAACGAGAGACAGACAGCGTCGCTAGTGCTAATGCTAACGAGAGACAGACAGCGTCGCTAGTGCTAATGCTAACGAGAGACAGACAGACAGAGACACTGCTGCACATGATGGACAGACAGATAAATGTGTATGTGTGTGTGTGCGTGTCCGTGTGTGTGTGTGTGTCTGTGTGTGTGTGTGTGTGTGTGTGTGTATGTGTGTGTGTGTGTGTGTGCGTGTGCGAGTGTGTGTGTGTGTGTGTGTGTGTGTGTATGTGTGTGTGTGTGTGTGTGTGTGTGTGTGTCATACACATGCCAATTAGAGAGGAAAGAAAGACATGGAAAAAGAGAGTTAAAGACATACTGTACTGGTAGACAGAGAGAGGGAAGGATAGAAAAAGAGGAAGAGAGAAAGAGAGAAAAAAGGGGGAAATGGAGAGAAAGAAAAGACAGAAAAAGAAAAATCTAGAGAGAGAAAGAGAGAAAAAGAAGAGGATGAGAGAGAGTAAGGAAAAGAAGGAGAGAGAGAGAGAATGATAGAAATTAAAAGAGGGAGAGAAACAGAGAAAGATATAAAAAGAAAGAGGGAAAGAGAGGCTACACGGAGGACAGAACACGGAGG
>NW_027468685.1:3378926-3388926 GCF_046254945.1 Alosa pseudoharengus
CACACACACATACACACACACACACACACACACACCAGCCCTGCAGAGGGTAAATCCCCAACAGCACGATAGACACTAACACATACACAAACACACACACACACACACACACACACACACACACACACAGTTAATATATTTTCAATGAAGTAAAATAAATACATTGAGAGTATTTTTGCTTACTCCTGAGGATGAATCACTTTCCAATAATTATTTCTGAGTTGGCATCAAATTGCAGTTTGTCATCAAAGACAGTAATTGTACTTGTGTGTGCAACTTCCACTGGTTCCTTGTGAATCATGGTTGCCAAGCATAGTCCTTCCCGTCTATGCTTGGTGAAATCCACAAACATCTCTTTGGTCTGGGTGACATCCCGCTACCACACCACTCCACAAACTAACTGAGGACTGGCCCATACACACACACACACAAACACACACACACACACACACACGGACACACGGACGGACACACACACACACACACACACACACGGACACACGGACGGACACACACACACACGGACACACACACACGGACACACACACACACACACACACAGTGACTATGTATTTGTATTTGACCTTAGAGAGCACTTTGTCGACAGCAAACCTCACCAGGTGGTGATTACGATGGTGGCTTCTGCAGTTATCCGTGTACAAGATGACCAGCAGGGGTGAGAGGCCACAGCCCTGGGGGGAGCCAGTGGATGTGTATCGCAGGTCGGAAAAGCCTTTGGTTGACCAGCACCCTCTGTGTTTTAAGGGTGAGAAGGTCCACAAAAATACATAGAATTAGCTGCTGATCCAGCTTGAAGCAGTTTGTCTTAACCACAGTTGTAGCCAGGATGTGTGGTTGAAGAGTGTTGAAGGCAGATGAGAAGTTCGCACACAGGAGTCAATGAGGGGCAAATGTATTTGGACTCTCTAGGAGTTCATGAGTTCATTCAGTATGAAGAGTTTGGCATCGAAGGCAGAGCTGAGGCCTACAGACCTGAGGTCATTTCGGGCCTTGAGGCTGCTCTTCATGGGAGCAGGTGAAGGTCACTCAGGGCCGCGGGTTTGTTGGCTGATGTAGGTGCTGTAGCCGCTGGTTTGTTAGCTTGTGTAGGTGGCTGGTTTGTTAGCTGGTTTGTTAGCTGTAGTACAGTAGGTGGCTGGTTTGTTAGCTGGATTGTTAGCTTGTGTAGGTGGCTGGTTTGTTAGCTGGTTTGTTAGCTGTAGTAGGTGGCTGGTTTGTTAGCTGGTTTGTTAGCTGGTCTATTAGCTGGTGTAAGCGGCTGGTTTGTTAGCTGTAGTAGGTGGCTGGTTCGTTAGCTGGTGTAGGTGGCTGGTTTGTTGGCTGGTTTGTTAGCTGGTTTGTTAGCTGGTGTAAGCGGCCGGTTTGTTAGCTGGTTTGTTAGCTGGTGTAGGTGGCTGGTTTGGGTGCTGGCCCCTTATCTGGTCCTCCGTGGTTTTAGCTGCTTATCATGGGGTCATCTCTCTCTCTCTCGCTCAGCTGATCCAAACAGGAGGATTAGCCAGGGTACGCACAGGCATGCCTGCCCCTCCCTGCACACATTTCCTGTTGGCTCCCCCTTTTCCATGCATTTCATGCTCTCTCTCTCTCTCTCTCTCTCTCCACCCTGCTCTCTCTCTCTCTCTCTCCACCCTGCTCTCTCTCTCTCCACCCTGCTCTCTCTCTCTCTCTCTCTCTCTCTCTCTCTCCACCCTGCTCTCTCTCCACCCTGCTCTCTCTCTCTCTCTCTCTCTCCACCCTGCTGTCAGGCTGAATGCCGGTCAGCTCCTGCTGTTGTGGTGGAGACCCCAGTGCCGACCGCTGGCCTCACGCCACAATGACACCAACACAAAGCCTGTGTGTGTGTGTGTGTGTGTGTGTGTATGTGTGTGTGTGTGTGTGTTTGTGTTTGGTGTGTGTGCGTGTGTGTGTGTGTGTGTGTTTGTGTTTGGTGTGTGTGTGTTTGTGTTTGGTGTGTGTGTGTGTGTGTTTGTGTGTGTGTGTTGAGGGGGAGGGGTGGCTGTGTACACACTCCAGAAGATGACTGTGACTTTCATCTTGTTGATGTCAGAGGACTTTCTGAAAGAGACGTTCACCAGAGTGTCGTAGCTCAAGAGAGATGTGTGTGTGTGTGTGTGTGTGTGTGTGTGTGTGTTTCATTCCAGAGGGGTGTTTCCTTACTCTGGACTCATCTGTATGTGTGATGTCAGTCAACTGGACAGTAACTCTTTGTGGTTCTGTTCACAGTTAACATGTGTGTGTGCGTGTGTGTGTATGTGTGTGTGTGTTTGGGGGGTGGGGGGGGTCTGTGTGGACATCGCCTGTAGAGGACATCTGTGTGTGTGTGTGTGTGTCAAACAGAGATGCTGTTCTGGGGAGGAATGAGGTCATCTGTTGCTTTGGGATTCCCTAAAACTGCACCACCCTGCCCACATCTGAAGGAAAGGATGGAGAGAGAGATAGAGACAGGAGACTGATAGAGGAGCAGAAGGAGAAACTGGTAGAGAGATAAGGAGTAAAGCTTCCCTGCCTCTGACCTTTCAGACTCTAAAAAACAAATGGCCTCATAAATTAGCTTGGCTTAGCATAGCAGTGGCCTCTATAGCCTCAGAAGTGACCTGCTAGGTTAGCATAGCAGTGGCCTCTATAGCCTCAGAAGTGACCCACTAGGTTAGCATAGCAGTGGCCTCTATAGCTTCAGAAGTGACCCACTAGGTTAGCATAGCAGTGGCCTCTATAGCCTCAGAAGTGACCTGCTACGTAGGTTAGCATAGCAGTGGTCTCTATAGCCTCAGAAGTGACCCACTAGGTTAGCATAGCAGTGGCCTCTATAGTCTCAGAAGTGACCCTCTAGGTTAGCATAGCAGTGGCCTACATGGCTTTTAGATAACCCGCTAGGTTAGCATAGCAGTGGTCTACATGGACTTTTAAGCGATCTGCTAGGTTAGCACAGCAGTGGGCTCTATGGCCTTATAAATGGTCTGCTATGTTAGTGTAGCAGTAACCTATATGGACTGTAGGTGGCCTGCTAGGTTAGCATAGTAGTGACCTATATGGCCTTTAAGTTACCCACTAGGTTAGCATAGCAGTGACTTATATGGCCAGAGACGGTTGATAAAGCGAAACGATTCATAAGAGGGTAAATTCTGGCACGTTGTGACGTGGGGTTCGAAGCTGTCACGCCCATTTAGGAGTCTAGTGGGAGGTCCAGTGTCTATGTATTCCTATGGGAGAAATGAAAATTTTTACAGAATATGACCAATCCCTTAGCCCTACATTCAGCGATGTAAGTTTTGAACCCATTTTCTAGAAGCCACATGTCTCCCTAACATTCTGACATTGAAATTGTATTTTCCAACGAAACAAATAAAGACAAAAATAGCTTTGTTTGTGATCTGTCACTGTCTCCTCAAAGATCTGGTGCACAGCCACCTGTTTTCAGAGGCTCTAGACTATGACCTTTAAGTTACCCACTAGGTTAGCATAGCAGTGACCTATATGGCCTTTACAGTTTTTTTCAGTCGCTAACAAGCGTTTGTCTAACCAGTTGTTACATTTTCAAAACTCTAAACACAATTAGCACAGCATCGGTCTTTTGTGGCCATACCATTCACACATTTCATGTCGTTTTCACACAATATGCAGTTGGTGAACACATTTCCATAATGCTTACATTTTCTTAACAGACAAGCTATACCTTCCAACAAAACTATGGATTGTTTTTGTAGTATTTACGAATGTTAACACACAACATCCCACAATAGCAAACACAATAGGCTATTCCAAACATTAGATACACTATAAAAACCTCTGCTTTTGCTCTGCTTCTGCTACCAAATGGTTTTAGATCGCAGAGATCAGATACAGTAATTTTGTGCTTTTTTTTAGTTCCCTGCCTTTTTATCTGGGCTTTTTGCTGTTGTTTTTTGTTCAGAATGCTCTTGTGTGTTTCATAGATATTTTGTTCACTGTAAGCAATACTGTAAAACTTTTTCTGTTCTATCATACTGTAAACAGTATTTCTACTGTAGCCTACCTCCTGTAGTAAATAGTAAAGGAAAAAAAAACTGATTTGCTTTTTACTGGAATGCTTTTGAATGTGAATATTACATGTGGACATACAGTTCCCAACCAAGAAATTTAGTGTAAAAAAGGTGGATAGAGCATGTTTTGCATGCAAATACCTGTAAAACTGAAACATAAAAGTCTATGCAGTTTTTGTAATGTCAACAATAGCCAGTATTTTGAAACCTGGTGTACTTTGATTGACTGCATGAACCTTGTGAAGTGAAAACAAGTGTTATTCTTTGACAGAATAATTTCATTTTGAGTCAAATTTCCAGTGTTTTGGTAAAGTTAATGTGTGCAGAGAAAGATGTGTTCTGTTTTCAAATGAAGAGTTAGTATATATTTAACAAAATGTGTTTTTGAGAAGAAAATTATCCATTTGGTCAATTGTGTTTTGTAGGTTTGAGTCTGTGTTAAGAGTTTAAAAAAAATTTCTGAAGTATGGGTAAGCGCTTGTTAGCGATTGAAAAAAACTGTAAGTTACCCACTAGGTTAGCATAGCAGTGACCTATATGACCTTTAAGTTACCCACTAGGTTAGCATAGCAGTGACCTATATGACCTTTAAGTTACCCACTAGGTTAGCATAGCAGTGACCTATATGGCCTTTAAGTTACCCACTAGGTTAGCATAGCAGTGACCTATATGACCTTTAAGTTACCCACTAGGTTAGCATAGCAGTGACCTATATGACCTTTAAGTTACCCACTAGGTTAGCATAGCAGTGACCTATATGACCTTTAAGTTACCCACTAGGTTACCATAGCAGTGACCTATATGACCTTTAAGTTACCCACTAGGTTACCATAGCAGTGACCTATATGGCCTTTAAGTTACCCACTAGGTTAGCATAGCAGTGACCTATATGACCTTTAAGTTACCCACTAGGTTAGCATAGCAGTGCCAGCCTGGGGACATCCCTTCTCTTTCAGTTTGCGTATAGGCTATTAGCGCTTTTTCATTTCTTTCTTTCTCTCTCTCTCTCTCTCTCTCTCTCTCTTTAGTCAATTCAAGTTGTTTTTATTAGCTTGTCTGATTGGGTTCAGCACCAGTCCTACTCAGTGTCTGAGTCACCACTGCACTTCTACACACACACACACACACACACACACACACACACACACACTTATGATTATACTAGGAAGGTTTATGGGTTCCAAATGCAGCTCGACTTTAAGGTTCTTACCTTGCATGCAGAACTCCAAATAGGGCTAATTTGAGTGTCTCTGTGTGTGTGTGTGTGTGTGTGTGTGTGTGCGTGTGTGTGTGTGTGTGTGTGTGTGTGTCTGTGTGTGTGTGTGTGTTTCAGCGTGTGTGGCATCTGTTACGTAACGCTGCTGTAATGAATACACCTGTTGACATGTGGGTTTTGACTGTTTACTTCAGCAAGACTCTCCTTCCCTCTCACAACCCTTTTCTTTACCACTACTCTACCTTTCTCTCTCTCTCTCTTCTCTCTATCCCTCTCTTTTCTCTCTCCCTCCTTCCTTCTCCACAACCCTTTTCTTTACCGCTACATTATCTCTAGCCCTCTCTCTCTCTTCTCTCTATCCCCCTTTCTTTTCTCTATTGCTCTTTCTTCCCTCTATCTCTCTTTCCCTCCTTCCTTCTCCACAACCTCTCTTCTTACCTTACCTTTTCTCTATCCTCCTCTCTTTTCTCTCTCCTTGCTCTATCCTTCTCTCTCTTCTCTCTATCCCTCTCTCTCTCTTTTCTCTATTGCTCTCCCTCCTTCCCTCTCCACAACCCTTTTCTTTACAGCTACATTATCTCTAGCCCTCTCTCTCTTCCGTCTCCCCCTCTCTCTTCCCTTTCTCCCTCTCTCTTCCTTCTATCTCTATTTTCTCTATCCCCCTCTCCCTTCCCCCTCCACAACCTTTCTCCTGACCACTACTCTACCTCTCTCTCTTTTCTCTATCCTCCTCTCTTTTCTCTCTCCTTGCTCGATCCTTCTCTCTCTTCTCTCTATCCCTCTCTCTCTTTTCTCTATTCATTTCTCTTTTATATCTCCTTTCCCTATCACTCTCTCTCTCTCTCTCTCTCGTGTCTTTGTTTTGCTCATTCTTTTCTCTCCTTATCCCATGTTAAATATAGTTCCCTGTCAACCCAAGCTGCCCTCACAGGCACACACAAACACACAAACACACACACACACACACAAATCACAAATGGAATATTTTTGTGATGGAGAAAGTGAAGGTCACACAGGCAGCTGAGATCCTGGGGGTCAGGATGGATACACCCAGTGAATGGTACACACACACACATACACACACACACACACACACACACACACACAGACACACATACACACGCACACACACACACACACAAGGTGAACTGTATGTGTGTGTGTGCGTGTGTGTGTGTGTGTGTGTGTTTGTGAATACAGCTGAATGAACATTTTCCTGTAGTTTCCCATGGCTGCTTGCTTCTGAGTCAGCAAGTAGTCCTGTGTCACAGTATCTGTGTGTGTGTGTGTGTGTGTGTGTGTGTGTGTGTGTGTGTGTGTGTGTGTGTGGTGTGTGTGGTGTGTGTGTGGTGTGTGTGTGTGTGTGTGTGTGTGTGTGTGGTGTGTGTGTGTGTGTGTGCGTGCGTGCGTGCGTGCGTGTGCGTGTGTGCGCATGTGTGTGTGTGTGCGTGGTGTGTGTATGTGTGTGTGTGTGTGTGTGTGTGTGTGTGTGTGTGTTTGACCCTGTGCCCTCATACCTGCATGACCCATGTAAGCTATCACCATTAAGGGTCAGATGGGGCAGTTTAGAGAGGTTGGGATGGGGCAGTTTAGAGAGGTATGGGTAAGGATGGGGCAGTTTAGAGAGGTTGGGATGGGGCAGTTTAGAGAGGTATGGGTCAGATGGGGTAGTTTAGAGAGGTCGGGATGGGGCAGTTTAGAGAGGTATGGGTAAGGATGGGGCAGTTTAGAGAGGTATGGGTAAGGATGGGGCAGTTTAGAAAGGTATAAAGATGGGGCAGTTTAAAGGGGTATGGGATGGGGCAGTTTAGAGAGGTAAGGGTCGGAATGGGGTGAGTTGTGCCCTCATACCTGCATGACCCATGTAAGCTATCACTATTAAGGGTCAGATGGGGCAGTTTAGAGAGGTTGGGATGGGGCAGTTTAGAGAGGAGAGTTTGGGATGGGGCAGTTTAGAGAGGTATGGGTCAGATTGGGGCAGTTTAGAGAGGTCGAGATGGGGCAGTTTAGAGAGGTATGGGTAAGGATGGGGCAGTTTAGAGAGGTCAGGATGGGGCAGTTTAAAGGGGTATGGGTAAGGATGGGGCAGTTTAGAGAGGTCAGCATGGGGCAGTTTAAAGGGGTATGGGTCAGATTGGGGCAGTTTAGAGAGGTCGGGATGGGGCAGTTTAGAGAGGTTGGGATGGGGCAGTTTAGAGAGGTATGGGTAAGGATGGGGCAGTTTAGAAAGGTATAAAGATGGGGCAGTTTAAAGGGGTATGGGATGGGGCAGTTTAGAGAGGTAAGGGTCGGAATGGGGTGAGTTTCAAGGGGTATGGGTCGGGATGGGGCAGTTTAGAGAGGTATGGGATTGGGCAGTTTAGAGAGGTAAGGGTCGGGATGGGGCAGTTTAAAGGGGTCGGGATGGGGCAGTTTAGAGGGGTAAGGGTCAGGATGGGGCAGTTTAGAGAGGTACAGTATGGTGACATTGTTTTTGCCAGATGGGCTGGTGTTGGGATGGGCTGGTGAGTGTTTTAGAAACTGCAGATCTTCTAGGATTTTCACGCACATCCATCTCTAGGGTTCACAGAGAAATGGTAAAAAAAAATTTTAGTTTTCAGGTCAAAAAAATGTTTTTATTATCAGAGGTCGGAGGAGAATGGCCAGACTGGTTCGAGAAAGGCAACGGCAAGTCAATAATCATGTCAATATGGACCAACATCTCAGAGTGGAATGTGTCCAGCGAGCACCTTGTTGAATCTATGCCAGGAAGAACTCATCTGCACAGAAATAATGTAGATAAGATAGAATGTACTGTAGATCATAAGAACCATATTCCAGAACTGGGTTCCACATGAGAACCGGCCCTTCAGTGTGTATCAGTGTGTGATGTGAGTTTTCGTTTATGGGTAGACCTGTGTGTGATGTGTGTTGTGTAGGGTTATGTTAGAAGTGTGTGATGTGTGTTAGCAGGTGTGTATGGTAGGCCTGTGTGATGTGTGTTAGCAGGTGTGTATGGTAGGCCTGTGTGATGTGTGTTAGCAGGTGTGTATGGTAGGCCTGTGTGATGTGTGTAAGCAGGTGTGAATGGTAGGCCTGTGTGATGTGTGTTAGCAGGTGTGTATGTTAGCAGGTGTGTATGGTAGGCCTGTGTGATGTGTGTTTGCAGGTGTGTATGGTAGGCCTGTGTGATGTGTGTTTGCAGGTGTGTATGGTAACAGCCCTGTCAGTAGGTTCTCTTCAGCATGCAGTGCACTCAGGTCCAACACTAGGGGGCAGTAGATATCAAGTGAGGATCAACACAGCTGAGTGTGTGTGAGGAAATCTCTCCATCCTCCACTCCCTCTCTATCCATCACTCCATCCCTCTCTCTTTCCCTAATTCACTCCCTTGCTCTACCTATCCCTACTTCCCTCCCTCTCTCTCTATCCCTTCTTCCCTCCCTCTCTCTCTATGCTTCTGTCCCCCTCTCTCTATCCTTCCTCAATCTCATTTTCCCTCATTTAGTTCCTTTCTCTATCAATCCCTCTTTCCCTCCCTCTCTCTTTTTCCTTCTCTCTCTCTATGCCTCCCTCTCTCGTTCCATCCTTTCCTCTCTCTCTATCCCTCCCTCCCTCCCTCCCTCCCTCTCTCTCTATGGTTCCCTCACTCTCCCTATCCTACTCAATGTCATTCCCTCCCTTCCTCTCTCTATCAGGAGATTAGGTATGAAGGGTAATTGATTATTTGGGTCATTTATCATTGTGGGGAATTAATCATAGGCGTTATATGCAAGTGTAACAGGAGTAGTGGAGGCCTGTGTGGAGTGTGTGTTAGGATACATGCAGTTAGAATACATGAGGATACATGCAGTTAGGATACATGCAGTTAGGATACATGCAGTTATGCAGTTAGGATACATGCAGTTAGAATACATGAGGATACATGCAGTTAGGATACATGAGGATACATGCAGTTAGGATACATGCAGTTAGGGCAGGGATAAATGCAGTTAGGATACATGCAGTTATGCAGTTAGGATACATGCAGTTAGGATACATGCAGTTAGGATACATGAGGATACATGCAGTTAGGATACATGCAGTTAGGGCAGGGATAAATGCAGTTAGGATACATGCAGTTATGCAGTTAGGATACATGCAGTTAGAATACATGAGGATACATGCAGTTAGGATACATGCAGTTAGAATACATGAGGATACATGCAGTTAGGATACATGCAGTTAGGATACATGCAGTTATGCAGTTAGGATACATGCAGTTAGAATACATGAGGATACATGCAGTTAGGATACATGCAGTTAGGATACATGAGGATACATGCAGTTAGGATACATGCAGTTAGGGCAGGGATAAATGCAGTTAGGATACATGCAGTTATGCAGTTAGGATACATGCAGTTAGGATACATGAGGATACATGCAGTTAGGATACATGCAGTTAGGGCAGGGATAAATGCAGTTAGGATACATGCAGTTATGCAGTTAGGATACATGCAGTTAGAATACATGAGGATACATGCAGTTAGGATACATGCAGTTAGAATACATGAGGATACATGCAGTTAGGATACATGCAGTTAGGATACATGCAGTTATGCAGTTAGGATACATGCAGTTAGAATACATGAGGATACATGCAGTTAGGATACATGCAGTTAGGATACATGAGGATACATGCAGTTAGGATACATGCAGTTAGGGCAGGGATAAATGCAGTTAGGATACATGCAGTTATGCAGTTAGGATACATGCAGTTAGGATAC
>NW_027468685.1:3395889-3398389 GCF_046254945.1 Alosa pseudoharengus
AGTCTGAGTTAGCATTTTAGTATTAGCCTGACACCCATCTCCTGTGGGGGGTGATTCTATGTTAGCGATGCTAAAGCTGGGTCTCCTTATTCCCCCTCATGCTACGCTGATAAGTCCTGAGTCCTCTGAATATCCCCTTGGCCATCAGTCTAAATGGGATTTTTCTCTACCAGTAAATCCTGCAATATTCCCAACCCCATCATGAAGGGCAGACACGTTAAAATGCCCTCCTCTTCAGCCTGTGGCTCCTGAACGCTAATGCAGTACAGGAGTACAGTTGTGTGGTCATGAGACTCTGGGCGAGTGCCGATCTGAGCGTGCTCTGTTCGCAGGACCTTTCCATCACAGACTAATTTGTGAGCATGCTGGCGTTATTGATGCACTAAGGCTGCCCCCCTGTACTGCCCACTAATAGACTCTATGCAAACACGTGTGTCTCCAGAAACCACTGATGAGACAGACACAGGGACAGGCCTGTAGGCACAATCTGACCACTCTCTACACACAAACATCAGCAGCCCAAACAACATACACAACATGACCAGCACAATCTGACCACTCTCTACACACAAACATCAGCAGCCCAAACAACATACACAACATGACCAGCACAATCTGACCGCTCTCTACACACAAACATCAGCAGCCTAAACAACATACACAACATGACCAGCACAATCTGACCACTCTCTACACACAAACATCAGCAGCCCAAACAACATACACAACATGACCGGCACAATCTGACCGCTCTCTACACACAAACATCACCAGCCCAAACAACATACACAACATGACCAGCACAATCTGACCACTCTCTACACACAAACATCAGCAGCCCAAACAACATACACAACATGACCAGCACAATCTGACCACTCTCTACACACACAAACATCAGCAGCCCAAACAACATACACAACATGACCAGCACAATCTGACCACTCTCTACACACAAACATCACCAGCCCAAACAACATACACAACATGACCGGCACAATCTGACCGCTCTCTACACACAAACATCAGCATCCCAAACAACATACACAACATGACCAGCACAATCTGACCACTCTCTACACACAAACATCAGCAGCCCAAACAACATACACAACATGACCAGCACAATCTGACCACTCTCTACACACAAACATCAGCAGCCCAAACAACATACACAACATGACCAGCACAATCTGACCACTCTCTACACACAAACATCAGCAGCCCAAACAACATACACAACATGACCAGCACAATCTGACCACTCTCTACACACAAACATCAGCAGCCCAAACAACATAAACAACATGACCAGCACAATCTGACCACTCTCTACACACAAACATCAGCAGCCCAAACAACATACACAACATGACCAGCACAATCTGACCACTCTCTACACACAAACATCAGCAGCCCAAACAACATACACAACATGACCAGCACAATCTGACCACTCTCTACACACAAACATCAGCAGCCCAAACAACATACACAACATGACCAGCACAATCTGACCACTCTCTACACACAAACATCAGCAGCCAAAACAACATACACAACATGACCAGCACAATCTTACCCCTCTCTACACACAAACATCAGCAGCCCAAACAACATACACAACATGACCAGCACAATCTGACCACTCTCTACACACAAACATCAGCAGCCCAAACAACATACACAACATGACCAGCACAATCTGACCACTCTCTACACACAAACATCAGCAGCCCAAACAACATACACAACATGACCAGCACAATCTGACCACTCTCTACACACAAACATCAGCAGCCCAAACAACATACACAACATGACCAGCACAATCTGACCGCTCTCTACACACAAACATCAGCAGCCCAAACAACATACACAACATGACCGGCACAATCTGACCGCTCTCTACACACAAACATCAGCAGCCCAAACAACATACACAACATGACCGGCACAATCTGACCGCTCTCTACACACAAACATCAGCAGCCCAAACAACATACACAACATGACCGGCACAATCTGACCACTCTCTACACACAAACATCAACCGCCCAAACAACATACACAACATGACCGGCACAATCTGACCACTCTCTACACACAAACATCAGCAGCCCAAACAACATACACAACATGACCGGCACAATCTGACCACTCTCTACACACAAACATCAGCAGCCCAAACAACATACACAACATGACCGGCACAATCTGACCACTCTCTACACACAAACATCAGCAGCCCAAACAACATACACAACATGACCGGCACAATCTGACTGCTATAAGCACAAAATAGTGACATCATCAGGCAATTGGACCACTGAAAACACAAACGGAGACCACCGATCTCCTGTTGCAGAGGTGCTGCTCTGGATTAGGCAGGTTTATATATCTGAGTTTGACATGACATGCGCTTTGTCATATAGACAGAATACAACAGAACACACATAACATGACTGAGTGAAGTACACAAGTACACACACAAACACAC
>NW_027468685.1:3410889-3418389 GCF_046254945.1 Alosa pseudoharengus
AGTGATGCTGAATATGAATGAGTGATGCTGAATATGAATGAGTGATGCTGAATATGAATGTCAGCCACAGCAGGGGACTCCATGGGGACTGAGGGGGGTCATCGAGAGAGAGGGGGAAAGAAGGATAGAGGCAGAGAGAGAGTGAGACAGAGAGACAGAGTGAGACAGAGAAGGATAGAGACAGAGAGAGAGAGAGGGTGTTGTATTGAATTGATAAAGAGGCAGAGAGAGAAAGGGAGGAGTGTTGACTAAAGGCCCATTCACACCATGAACGATAACTATAAATAAATATCGTTCTTGTTAATATGAATGACGACGTTCACACATAAACGATAATGACATGAAGAACAATATCGTTGGGGATCACTTTCAGAGCGATTTTCAGAACGATAAAAAGCTAATAGCCAATCAGAACCCATCGAATTTTAACCGTCACATTTATTAACACAAGGAGAGACTTTGTTTATCGTTGTTCAGTGTGAACGCTTTTATCGTTATGGTTATAGTTATCGTTATCGTTATCGTTATCGTTATCGTTATAGTTATCGTTATGGTTATCGTTCTTGGTGTGAATAGGCCTTTAGAAGGGTGGAGGATAAAGGGAGAAGCATGATGCTGGTGATGATGCTGATGATGCTGGTGATGTACAGACACACACACACACACACACACACACACACACACACACACACACACACACACACACACACATCCAGGAGCAGAGAGGATTAACAGAGCACGGGCAGTCTGCCCATCTGAAGCCACGTCACTTTAAGGAGTGGATAGAGAAGCACCAGACTTCTTTTAGACAGACACAAACACACACACACACACACACACACTCACACACACTGAGACCTCAGAAAGCACAGATTAGCTTCTTAGGCCCTTGGTCATATGCAACATGTCCCCCAACAATTAAAATGTTTGCCCTTTTTGAAATACTTAAGGCACATACTTGTACAATACTACTATAACAACAATTAAAATGTTTGCCCTTTTACACAACTTAAACAGTACTACATACCACATACTTGTGCAGTACTTCTTCTGTCCCCCTAAAAACACTTCAGGACCTGACGGCCACATTGGGGACATGCCCTCTCATGCTAGATGACCACATTGGGGACATGCCCTCTCATGCTAGATGCTAGATGACCACATTGGGGACATGCCCTCTCATGCTAGATGACCACATTGGGGACATGCCCTCTCATGCTAGATGGCCACATTGGGGACATGCCCTCTCATGCTAGATGACCACATTGGGGACATGCCCTCTCATGCTAGATGACCACATTGGGGACATGCCCTCTCATGCTAGATGCTAGATGACCACATTGGGGACATGCCCTCTCATGCTAGATGACCACATTGGGGACATGCCCTCTCATGCTAGATGGCCACATTGGGGACATGCCCTCTCATGCTAGATGCTAGATGGCCACATTGGGGACATGCCCTCTCATGCTAGATGCTAGATGGCCACATTGGGGACATGCCCTCTCATGCTAGATGACCACATTGGGGGCATGCCCTCTCATGCTAGATGACCACATTGGGGACATGCCCTCTCATGCTAGATGCTTGACCACATTGGGGACATGCCCTCTCATGCTAGATGCTTGACCACATTGGGGACATGCCCTCTCATGCTAGATGACCACATTGGGGACATGCCCTCTCATGCTAGATGCTAGACCACATTGGGGACATGCCCTCTCATGCTAGATGCTTGACCACATTGGGGACATGCCCTCTCATGCTAGATGCTTGACCACATTGGGGACATGCCTTCTCATGCTAGATGACCACATTGGGGACATGCCCTCTCATGCTAGATGCTAGATGGCCACATTGGGGACATGCCCTCTCATGCTAGATGCTTGACCACATTGGGGACATGCCCTCTCATGCTAGATGACCACATTGGGGACATGCCCTCTCATGCTAGATGCTAGATGACCACATTGGGGACATGCCCTCTCATGCTAGATGCTAGATGGCCACATTGGGGACATGCCCTCTCATGATATACCACCAGACGATAACAGGACTCTCCTGATCTAGCACCTGGCATACTGTTGTATAAGTAAACAAGGCAACAAGTACAGGCATAAGTAAACAAGGCAAGGGCTTTCATTGCACAGTGATCAGGACCTGATGGAATGCTTCTTCTGACATCAGTGGAGCGTAACTGATGTGGTGCATGACAACGCCTGCATTGTGTAGGGCCTCAGCACTCAGGGCCACATGCAGTCTTAAGCTTACGTGTTTAACATGAGGTTTAAAGCAAGTCCCATGTTGCCACAAATATGGATTGTCTGAGAATGTGGTGTTGGGCGGCTTTTGTCCCACTTAACTCTAACTGACCCGGCGCTGACAGTCATAGCATGAAGGTAACACAAAGACAGACTGTGTGACACTATAGCTACAGCTACGCTATTTGACTCAGCACCTGGAACTATGGATAAAAAGAAAACTCTATCTGACGCACTGCCTGAAGCTATGGCTAAAGTATACTCTATCTGACGCACTGCCTGAAGCTATGGCTAAAGTATACTCTATCTGACGCACTGCCTGAACTATGGCTAAAGTATACTCTATCTGACACACCACCTGAAGCTATGGCTAAAGTATACTCTATCTGACACACTGCCTGAACTACAGTATGGCTAAAGGCAAGCTACACTTCCTGAAGCTATGGCTAATGCTATGGTGAAGCTATGGCTAGCGCTTGGAACTACTATGGCTTAAGTTGCACACACACATATGCATGACTTGACACTATGGTTAAAGCTACACTATCTGACCCAGTGCCAGTCTACAGTTAATGCCATGTTACTGTACACTGTATGCATGTATCTGATCCAGTGCCAGTCTACAGTTAATGCCATGTTACTGTACACTGTATGCATGTATCTGACCCAGTGCCAGTCTACAGTTAATGCCATGTTACTGTACACTGTATGCATGTATCTGACCCAGTGCCAGTCTACAGTTAATGCCATGTTACTGTACACTGTATGCATGTATCTGACCCAGTGCCAGTCTACAGTTAATGCCAGGCCCGGGGTGGGTAATCGGGAGAATCGGGAGAATTCCCGGTGGGCCGCTTCACTTTTGGGCCGGTCGCGGAAAAAAATATTGACATTTGTCACGTTAGTCTAACTTCTCTTAAAGTAGGCTACACGTTCCACATTCTGTGCATGACACCGTTGCCTCTGCATGGGTTGTAGCCTACCGTGTGAGGGAGTTCTCCCCTCCCAAAAAGAGTTGGTTGGGTCCATATAGCCCGTCTTTTCCAAAAAGTTTTCTCAGATACGGATAGCCGGGCCGGCCCTACAGTAGCCATAAGCGTCAGGAAGGATGGATGGTAGAAAGAGGCCAGGAGGGACTGAAACGGCCAGGTAGATGCTGCTAAATGTGCCAAGCTTCTAGATGAGGCCTACAGACAAAAGTGGCAACTGGTAAAGAGAGATAGCTATAGGCAATGATTATTAGCAGTTATTGGGCTAATATTGGACGTTTGTAACGTTGTCAAGCTATTTGCAAGCAACATATTACATTTCTTAAAATATTAGCCTTTTGTATCCGATTCATAGACTTTGCAGTATGCAAATATTAATCACAAAACTGAAGTTTGATCTGTGTAGGCCTATGCGGTAAAAATTGTAGCCTCAGAGCAGCAGATCAACCAGTCGACCACTGAAAATGATGAGCCCGAAATTAGAGATAAGGAGGCCATGACTACAGGGACAAGTAGAGAGGATAAATTAAAGTTATTTAATGTAAGAAAGAGCCAAATATGTATGCTACATGATGAACCTATATGCCTTGTTTGCTTAAAAGAGGGTGTAGTAAAGGAGTAGGCTAAATCCCCAAACAACAATATAGCCTACCCATGCAAAAAACATGTAGCCTAAACATTAGTTCAATATGCCTCTTTGTGGAAGCGTGGGATAGGCTACATTTCAAAGGCTTTCTTTCTTTCTGTCTTTCTTTCTTTCTGTTTTTGTTAACTTGTGGAATAGTGGAATATTTTTTGTTAACTTCTCAGTTAAAGTGAATTAATATAACCTTTACACATTTGTTGAACCATAATAAAAACTACAGGATAGTAAGAGCTGAAATGTTGCTTCATTTATCCAATTTACACCACTATGGAAAACGTGGGCCGGTCTTGGGCCTGAAACTCCCGGGCTGAAAAGTGGCCCCACTCCGGCCCTGGTTAATGCCATGTTACTGTACACTGTATGCATGTATCTGACCCAGTGCCAGTCTACATGTTACTGTACACTGTTTGAAATGGTGCAGCTCAGCAGCTGGGTCTGAGCCCAAAGTAGGGTGACCCTCACAGGACAGGGCAACACAGGACAGGACAGGGCAACACAGGACAGGGCAACACAGGACAGGACAGGGCAACACAGGACAGGGCAACACAGGGCAACAACACAGGGCAGGGCAACACAGGACAGGGCAACACAGGACAGTCATTACCATAGTTTGAATTACAGGGGGTACTGGGGGTTACTATACCCCCCAATGAAGACCCAGTACCCCCCAAAGAGACAGAAATGTGTGTGGGAGGTCAGATATTTTTTTCTGATATTGTGAAAAAATATCATTAGAGTTAGGCTACAATACAAGTCAACTCCTATGTTCACTGTAGGAACATTTTAATGTAAAGCGATTCCAGACACCCCTATTGTGAACCGTACCATTTTTAACCACCATAGCGCTAGCAACGGAGATAGAGAACGACTTCAACTTCTCAAGCAAGTGTCAACGTTGAATGACAAAACACTAGGTAGATTCCTCCAGGCTAAATTCGGTTTGCTGCTGATGCATGGGTAAATGTAAGTTGCTAGCAGACGTCTCGCTTGTTGAAAATGTGTTATTTTACAACCTTCATTTATTAACATGTTTTGTTCGTTCATAGCTCATGTCACGTCTTCATACATTGAATTACCGGCTACTTACCTGCTACTTACCCCTCGAGGCTAATAAAGTGGACCTTGGTTAGTTACCAAGGTTAGTTAGCAAGGTTAGTTAGCAAGATAATTCTCCATTTAAATCAAACTTTACATTGTGGTGAGGTAAAATCGATTGTCATTTCCAAGATGAACTCCATAGCCTAGGTGTCCATTCTCATTTTATCTTGAATAAATGATTGTGCCCTTTTGAAATGAGTTTGGCACAGATCCTGTGTTGTTTTCATGTTATGCACAAGAGGGTCTGATATAGCTAAGCCTACATAACATCAGTGAAACCTGTGGAAACATAAAAAGAGCCAAGTAGCCTAGGCTAAATAGTACATGCTAGTATTTGAAATTGTTTTTAATTGGTTAGTATTGGTTTTACATTCTATTATTTCATATTTTTAGTTTGATAAATGTAGTTGCATCTGAGAACCCTGATACTCTCAATGAAACTAGGATTTGATTTTATTCACAGACACTATGATAAAAAAGGAAAAGTGTATCTGTGTTTGTGCATGTGTGTATGACTCTGTCGGTGTAGGATACTGTATTGTTGATGATACCCAGCTTGTTCTGGTTATCGGATTCTTGTAGGTTACCGCTCTGTAGTTCTTTTGTGGTAGTATGGTTTTTCATAGCTCCTTAATCACATTAAAGATTGCTCAGGTTTCACATATCTCCAAGTAATTGTGTTGATTTGACACTGACTACCTGTGCTGCTGAACTGGGGGAGCCACTGAAGCACATCTTCAATTTGAGCCTACGCCTTGGACAAGTTCCAACACTGTGGAAGACATCATGTCTCACCCCTGTCCCTAAGAAGCCACACCCCAGTGAGCTTAATGACTACAGACCTGTCGCTCTTACATCACATGTGATGAAGACAATGGAGCGATTGGTCTTAGGTATGCTCAGACCCCAGGTACGCCATGCACTAGACCCGCTACAGTTTGCATACCAGGAGAAAGTGGGCGTGGACGATGCCATCACTTATCTTCTACACAGGACACATTCCCACCTGGACAAGGGGAAAAGTGCTGTGAGAATCATGTTCTTTGATTTCTTAAGTGCTTTTAACACCATCCAGCCCCTCAGATTGGGAGACAAGCTCTTGCAGATGGGTGTGGACGCTCACCTGGTAACCTGGATTACAGATTACCTGACCGAGCGACCACAGTTCGTCAGACTGAAGAACTGTCTCTCTGACACTGTGATCTGCAGCACCGGAGCGCCACAGGGAACTGTGCTCTCTCCAGTCCTGTTCACCCTGTACACATCTGACTTCTGCTACAACACCGAGTCATGCCACATGCAGAAGTTTTCTGATGACACTGCAATTGTGGGGTGTATCAGGAACGGGCAGGAGGAGGAGTACAGGAGCCTGGTGGAGGACTTTGTGCAATGGTACAAACTCAATCATATTCAACTTAACACTTCAAAGACCAAGGAAATGGTGGTGGATTTCCGCAGGTCTAAGCCCACTCTGCTACCAGTCCACATTGATGGGGTCAATGTGGAGGTGGTTAGCACCTACAAGTATCTGGGTCTCCACCTGGACAATAAACTGGACTGGTCAGCCAACACTGATGCACTCTACAAGAAAGGGCAGAGCAGGCTGTACTTCCTGAGGAGGCTGCGGTCCTTCAATGTGTGCAGTAAGCTCCTCAGGATGTTCTACCAGTCTGTTGTTGCCAGCATCCTCTTCTATGCAGTAGTATGTTGGTGAGGAAGCACAAGGAAGAAGGATGCGGGGCGAATTGACAGGCTGGTAAGGAAAGCTGGCTCTAGTGGGAGCTGAACTTGAGTGCATCACTTCACTATCTGACAAAAGGACCCTGAACAAACTGATCAACATCTTGGACAATGAGTGTCACCCACTCCACAGCACTATTGTTAAGCAGAAGAACCTGATCAGCTGGAGACTTCGCTCACTGCCTTGCATAACTGACAGACTGAGAAAGTCATTTGTCCACAGGGCCATTGAACTGTTCAATGCCTCACTTATGGGAAGAGGAGAGATAGACTTCTCTGCATAGTCTGTCTGCCTCTTCACCCCCTCCATGTTTGGTACTGTCTGTCCACTGGCCACTTGTACCACTGTCTTTATGCCTCACTGTTTGCGGGCTATATTAGCACATTAGCACATATGCATAACCCCCCCTCCATGCCACAGCCGAACTGTGGCCACACTTATACATTTTCTTAAATAGTTAAATATATAGATATATAGACTTTACTTTATTTCTGCATTGTTGCACTGTTGGACTTACTCATTTGCACTATCACCATGACCACTATCACCATTGCACTACCACCATGACACTCATTCACACAGAGCACCTTAGAGCACCTTACCATACCTTACTATGCACAGAGAATCACAGGCTCAGTCCCTGCCTCAGTCATTGCAAGCGCCTCTGATTTATTAATCATCACCACTATGTGGATACTGTTTTTAGAATTGATATAGATTAAGTGTTAGTATAATTTGTATTTTTGTAATTTGTATTTTAGTATA
>NW_027468685.1:3423389-3545889 GCF_046254945.1 Alosa pseudoharengus
GCTCAGTCTTACCCTGCCTTACAGTTTATCCTATCCTCATGTTGACATGCTGCTGTATTATTTCTCATTCATCATATTATTCATATTATTTCTCGTCATATTTCCCATTCAGCCAGGGTTCCCCATACCTGTTTCTGTGATCCACCAGTGTATTCAGTCCCTGTCAGAATTGTCATGATCACAGATGATTTACTCACTAGCACCGCCCCAATACCTCTCTACCCCCTCAGTCACTAGCACCGCCCCAATACCTCTCTACCCCCTCAGTCACTAGCACCGCCCCAATACCTCTACCCCCTCAGTCACTAGCACCGCCCCAATACCTCTACCCCCTCAGTCAGACAGCCTTCCTCCTGTACGACCTTCAGCCATGTTGGGGGTCAGAGTGGACAGTCTGAAGAGGCTTTAAGAGGGGTGAGCTCCTCAACGTGCGGAGTTTGGGGTCATATCAGGCCAATCCTGCTTATCATGTGCCCCCTACCTGCGTTGGAGCGCGTCCCTGGCTTTAACCAATCACAGAGCTGCGCTGCAGGGAGACGTGGGAAGCATCTGCTCACAGGGCGACCCTGGTCGGGATTTTGGCCACCCTGCTGCGTTACACACACACACACCCTGCTGCGTTACACACACACACACACACCCTGCTGCGTTACACACACACACACCCTGCTGCGTTACACACACACCCTGCTGCGTTACACACGCCCACAGCGAGTGGCAGAACCTGCCAGGCTCGCCCTAGAACCAGGACAGTTAGAGAGGGCCCACCCTAGAACCAGGACAGTTAGAGAGGGCCCGCTCTAGAACTAGGACAGTTAGAGAGGGCCCGCCCTAGAACTAGGACAGTTAGAGAGGGCCCGCTCTAGAACCAGGACAGTTAGAGAGGGCCCGCCCTAGAACCTACATACACACACCACACACACACACCACATCTACAGACATGAAGGAGCAGGTTATGTTAATCTTAACCCTAACACCCTTAGAGTCCAACTACCCTTGCCCTTTAGCTTGGGGGGCCCAGACCTAGACCATTCATCTACATGGACACACACACACACATACACATACACACACCCCACACCACACACACACCATATAGACTGATTTACATTGCTTTGGGGAGAAACCAACAGCTGTAGGCCCGTGCACTAAAGAACACAGTCCAGCTGTAGTAAGGTGGTGTGTGTAGTCGATTTGAGAGCAGCAGGCCTTACGAAGAGGAGCTGTGTGTGAGGAGCGACAGTTGGTGTGTGTGGGATGAGAGCAGTAGGTGTGTGAGAGCAGTAGCCCTGGCAAAGACAGTGTGTGAGGGGCAACGGGCAGTGTGTGTGTGTGTGTGTGTGTGTGTGTGTGTGTGTGTGACGTCGGTTTGACGTATGCTTGAGTGGGATCCGGGCTGTCAGCCCTGCTGGTCAAGTTCAGTGGCAGCCTGCTGCCGTGTTAATTAGGTGGGGGAGGTGTGATACACACACACACACACACACACACACACACATACACACACACACGCACACACACACGCACACACACACACACACACACACGGTCATCTGGTAATGTGGGGAGTGAAAGATCAGGACGAGGTCATTGTGACTCAGATTAAGAGATTACCTAAATGACATGTTAAACAAATGGCAGAGGGGAGGACAATGGGGACTAGTGCAGATTGGAAGGAGCTTTAAATAGCCCCCGTAATGACCATAACCCACATGACCCACATGACCCAACAACCAGCGTACACAACAATGTACACCACCACCTAAGAGCCATCCATGCACACTAACAATATTACAACAATGTACACCACCACCTAAGAGCCATCCATGCACACTAACAATATTACAACAATGTACACCACCACCTAAGAGCCATCCATGCACACTAACAATATTACAACAATGTACACCACCACCTTAGAGCCATCCATGCACACTAACAATATTACAACAATGTACACCACCACCTAAGAGCCATCCATGCACACTAACAATATTACAACAATGTACACCACCACCTTAGAGCCATCCATGCACACTAACAATATTACAACAATGTACACCACCACCTAAGAGCCATCCATGCACACTAACAATATTACAACAATGTACACCACCACCTAAGAGCCATCCATGCACACTAACAATATTACAACAATGTACACCACCACCTAAGAGCCATCCATGCACACTAACAATATTACAACAATGTACACCACCACCTAAGAGCCATCCATGCACACTAACAATATTACAATCACATGAATGTGTTACAGGATGCTGTAAAATCCTGGAACTTTTTTTTTTATTTCATTAATATTTTTTTGTGTTTGTGTAGTCCAAGTGAAATCTCCTAATATACCGTAACATGCTGAATACCAGTCGTGGCACATCTTTAGACCTTTGTGTGTGTACAGTACCCATAGTCCAAGTGAAATCTCCTAATATACTGTAAACATACAGATTTTGAATCCAAAATGCTGCATACCAGTCGTCATGGTCTCTGAGCTGTAAAGCTGGTCACCTCTTATGTTATGTCTGTGCTGCCTGGTGTCTGTAGTCCAGGGTTCCCACTAAGTCGAATGTAAAATTACATGACTTTTCCCTGACAAAAAACCTGAATTTCCATGACTTACTATATAACGAATGTTACAATATACTGACCAATGATTTCAGAGCACCCGTGTAGCAGTCAAGAATCTTTCACTTTTTTAGAACAGGAGATGAATAAATGGGCATTGAATAAACATAGTTGTGCTATTCAAGCAAACAGTAAAGCCAATAAGCAGATATACACAAATTCTGTATAGAAATATATTTGTATTAATGTATTTTGGCAAGAAAATGTTAAACTGCTGCAACAAAAATCCCTGATTTTCCACGACTGACCCAAAAATGATAAAATTCCCTGACTTCCCATGTCTGGAAAAGACTTTCCATGATATTCCAGAAATCCCATGACCCGTGGGAACCCTGGTATTCATGTGAAGGTGAGAGTCCTGTCTGACCAGACCAGCCGTGACCTGTGAGGTGTTGATCTGCGGCACTGATGTGATTAGCACGTGTGCTAATGCGCTAATGATCTTATGCTCCACTTGTCTGAGCTCATCACTGTGGCACACTGGCACAGATCCCAAGTCCTCCGGCACAACGGGCGGCCTTTATGCAGGACAGCTAGGGCTGCTCACACTGGACAACAAATCACACTCAAATACTGTACACTCAAATGCTGTACACCACACACACTCAAACGCTGTCGACCACACACTGTTTCACTCTTGACAACACTGTAAACCACACACACAGTTTTACTCTGAACATCACTGTAGACCACACGCTCAAACAGCATTTCTCTTGTCTTATCTCCCACCTCTCTCTCTCTCTCTTCCTGTGTATCCCCAGCTGGGCCGAAGGACGAGGAGCTGGGCAGGCTGACGGTACACTACACGGCGTCGCCGCACTTCCAGGAGAACGTCTTTATCGAGGGCAGCAGACCCAAACACCTGCAGGACCTCCACACAGAGGCTCAGGAGGGGCTCAAGATCCTCCTGCAGGAGGGTAGGTCCCCCGTCATGGATGTCACACCATTACTGATGCCACACTGTTATCTGTTCCACACTGTTACTTATTCAACACCTTTACTGATGCCACACTGTTATCTATAGTATTCCACACTGTTACATATTCAACACCTTTACTGATGCCACACTGTTATCTATAGTATTCCACACTGTTGCTTATTCAACACTGTTACCTATTCAACACTGTTACTGATGCCACACTGTTAACCAAACTCAATTCACATTTTGCCAATGTTCTGTGCAGCATATGACTTCTGAATGTGATTTCCAGAGAATCCCAAAAGGCTTTTTACACAGAATCAATCATCTGAGGTTTCAAGTTGAACTTTATTTGGAGGAATCAGTCTATGGTTTAGTGTGTGTTTGTCTGTGTGTCTGTCTATTTGTGACTGATATAATTTGTCTGTTTCCCTCACAGAACATAAAAATGGTGTGGACTTTCAGGCTGACCAGAGTAACGTAAGTGTCAAAAGCAGCAAAGGCACTGGACACAAATTACTTCAAGTTCACCACAAGTTCACTACAAGTTCCAGTCCAGAGCAGCAGAATGTGACTGTGAATGTGCTCTCTGTTTGTTTGTTTGTTTGTTTGTTTGTGTAGTCTGAGGTCGAGCCCTGGCCAGAGAGAGATGCGGCCGGCTCCAGTCACAGAGAGGAGTCAGAGGGCCCTGGGAGCATCGCCGCAAACTCCTGCACCTCCTCAGCGTCCGCTGCGTCCGCTACGTCCTCCGTCTCCAACCGACCCCTGCTCACGCGGCAAGGTCTGCGCATGCATGCCCCTCAACATTACGCAACACAACATGTGTTTGATATTACAAGCCTCGCTCAGAGGGAGAAGCCATTTTGAAATGGAGAGGCTTTGACTTTCAGATGTCCTGAATTACTTTATTTAGGAATAAGAACCAAACATAGATTCCTCCCTGTAGGGCAAGGACTGCTGTCGCTCTCAAATTGTGTTTGTTGGTTGTGTATAGGGCACCTTATCTGTCAGCTGGCATTTGTATGGAGTGCACACATGCCCCCTGTATGAGGTGCCAAAGTAGTGTGCCATGTTTCTATTATGGGATGAGAGTGTAGTGTGGGTCTACCATGCCTCTGTTAGGGGGAGAGTGTGAGTGTTGGTGTTGATAACATCAAAGCCATGGTCGCTACGGAAACAGAACTGAAGTTTTCAACTCCGCATTTTAAAGCAGCTGACATTCCACATCCAAACCACACAACCGCTGGAGGCAATGACTGCATTCCCTTTCTCTCCCTGTGTCTAATCCCACCATTGTCCTCAACGTCCCACATGTGCTTCTGCAGGCTCCACATTCAAGCCGCTGCACCCTGTGAAGAGGCCTGAGAGGACCAAGAAGAGGACCAGGAGAACCACCATCATGGGAATTCCACAGCAGGTCCAGAGAGAGCTAGGTAGGTGCACCATTTTCTGGTCCTTTCATATAAATATTTCAATAAACGGAGATTAAAGGTGCTCTAAGCAATGCCACGCGTTTTTGAGGCTAAAACATTTTATGTCACTTATTGCAAACATCACCTAACCAACCGCTAGCTGTCTGTGTCCTAAATACACTATAAAAAAAACGCCATCTCTGTGGACAGCCCAGGCTCCAAAAACGGCAACAAAAACAACCTGGGCAAACCTAGCCCATAAAAACATGACAAACTGTTCCAGCAAATCACAGACGAAATGCGCGTTTAGGAGAGTTTCAATTGCACAGGAGCAGCACAGGAGGGAGGGGGAGGAAGTAGCGAACTAGCTCTCTGTTTTGTTTGAAAGTCAACAGAAGTAATGTTACCCAGCATCGCTTAGAGCACCTTTAATGCATTAATTTGTTTTCAAATTGTCAGTAAGTGCCGAAACCCAAGATAACAGAAATAATCTTGTTGCGTTAAAAAGAGTTGTGTGCTAATTTAAATGTGTACATATGTGCTAGTTCAAAATGTGTGCTAGTGCTAATGTGAAAATGTGTGCTAGTGCTAAATGTGTGCTAGTGCTAATTTCAAATGTGTGCTAGTCATGCAGAGGGCAGCCTTGCCACAGCAGCAGCAGGTTGCTGATGACGGAGTGACGTCCCTGGATGTCGTGATCATCCCCACCATCGATGGGGAGACCCCGGCACCGGACCACGAGGGGGTACGCGTGCACCTGCAGAGCATCGACGCCCTCCAGGCCTCACGCGAGGAGCAGCTTCTGAGGCAGCACCTGCAGGCTCTCTACAGGGACGACCTGGCGCTCGCCCACCGCACCGGACCGCGGGCCTCCGCCCTGCAGCGGCCCAAGTCCCTGGCAGTGCCCGGCCTCACGTCCTCCAGCTTCCTGCACGAGCCGCTGGGCCCGGTCATGTCCATCTCCCCGCAGGCCACCTACCTGTCCAAGATCATCCCCAACGCTATTCTGCCCGCCGCCGTCGACGTCATCCAGATAGACCGCAGCCGCCGTAACCGGGGCAGCATGCGCGCCGTCAGCAAGAGCAGCCTAGCCTCGGCCAGCCCGCCGTTGTCGTGTCGCTCGGGCGACGACACCCAGGAGCCCCGCTCGTCCGCCAGCTCTCATGGCAGCCAATCACAGTCCTCCGAGACTGTCGTGTCCAACTCCTCCACCGTCTCCTCGAAGGGAGCCACCCTGACCCCAGCGGAGTGCCCGAAGGAGCGTGGAGATCTAAGCATGGCCCACACCAGCACTAGGGTCGCCTTGAGCTCCTTCTGCTCGGAGAGTAAGGGCACCAGCTTGAGGGGTCCAGAGTCCAGGGTGACCACTGTAGCCGAAGTGGTTAAGGATGATGACGATGATGAGGATGGGGAGAACGTCAGGAACAGCCGGGCATTCACCCGCAGTCTGTCTGTGATGAAGACCAAACAGCCACCCGCACCTCCCAGGAGAACGTTTTCCCTGCACCACGAGAAGGTCAAGAGGAGGTCAAGAGAGCTGGTGGAGGGGAAGGACTGGGGCAATAAGGAGGGGGGTAAGGGGCAGAACAAGCCTACAGAGGGAAACACATCTGCAGTCAGAGCAGGCAGCTCCGATCACTCCAGCACCGTGGCTGAAGATTCCCGATCATCCAGCATCTCCAGCCCCCAGAGTCCTGACCAGCCCTGCATGGTGGACCAGTGTGAGACAAGCAGCTCATCCCAACAAAACGCTTCCACGGCAGAGAGTAAGTTTGACAGGACTTTGTCCCCCTCCAGTGGTTACTCCAGCCAAAGTGGCACCCCCACGCTCTCTCAAAAGGAGATCTGCCCTCCTACACCAGAGAAGCAAAAGACCAAGCCCCCAAAGCCAGAGAGGAGCGGCTCGAGGACGTCTCCGTCAGTCTCCAACTCCTCTTCAGTTGCGTGTTTGTCCACAGGAGAGTCGGATCCTGTGCGGCGAGGAAGCACGCCCAACACCACGCCTCCGCAGACACTCAAAGCCCCGCCTCCGACAGCTCCTCCCCACTCCGCAGTGAACCTCAGGGATCTCCTCAACATTCCACCCCCTCCCAAGGTCAAAGCCCCCTCACCCCCGCCTCCTGAAACCTGGGCACACAACACGCGCACCTTTGAGCTTCTGTGTGGCCCACCTCCAGACGCTAGGAGGCTCTCGCAGCTGCAGAATCAAGTGCAGGGAGTAGTTCACCAGACCCAAAGCCAAGAGCCTCCCTTGCAGCACCACACAGCTGCTTCTTGCCCAAAGACTCCAGCCAGTGGTGGCGATAAGAATGTCTCTCAGGTGGAAAACCAGGGAAGTGAAAAGCTGAAAGTGAAGGAAGAGCAAGTGCCTGTTCAGACACCGATTGACCGAACGACTGAAAGTGCGTTTGAGCCCCTGGCTCTGGGTAATGCCGATGCTGTGGTGGCACTCATGAGACAGCGGGAGAGTCAGGATATGGCCGTGCACGTGAAACAGAGGGACAGTCAGGATGTTCATCAGAGGGAAGAGGCTTGTCTACAGGCTGACAAACAGAAAATCCCAGAGATGTCAAACACGGGCAAGGGCCCCACAGTACCAAAGAAAGAGCCTCCGCCGGTTATGAAGAAGAGTGTTAGAATTAAGCAGGGGCAGAGACCGGAGGAGGCTCTTCAGAGTATACAAGGACACACCATCAGCCTACAGAGTACACAAGGACATACCAACATCGTCTCAGGGGAGATGCCTGAGGTGTGTCCTTCACCAGACACACACCTCTCATTAGCCAAGGACACCACATCTATGGTTAAGGCTGTCACAGGGGGAGCTAACACAGAGCGTTTGGCTCCTGTGGAAGAGTGTGTGGAGTCTGCGAAACTCCACAGTTCTTCGGTCCAGGCTGTCACAGGCGACGTTAATGCAGAGCGTTTGGCTCCTGTAGGAGAGTGTGTGGAGTCTGCCAGACTCAACGGCTCTTCTCCTCCCCCCTCCCCTCCTCCTAACCACCATCCACCCCCTCCCCCCTCTAAAACATCACCCCCAGCTTCATCTTCCTCTCCTCCCCCTGAGGAGGAACAAGAGCCACTTCACACAGAGTCTGTCTGGCCTCCTCCCCCTCCACCCCTGGAGGACCTGCCTGAGTTAGTCTACGAAGGACAGGAGGAGCTAGACTTCCCTCCACCCCCACCCCCTTTCTCACAGCAGACCCTCCCAGAACTGGAAGGCTCTCAGATAGAGGCAAACCAGGAAAATGAGCTGGAGGACCTTGAGGCATCTGTAGGTGACAAATGTGTGGAGCTGCCTTCTGTACAACAAAACGAGGAGCTACATCCTGAAGAGGAAATCCTGGGAAACCCAGTGGCAGCACTTCCTACTTTACCTGAGGCTGGAAAACTCAAGCAGACGACTATGTTAACTGCTGATCAAGCAGTCACTGATGTTCAACCAGGTGAGCATCTCCCTGAATGCTTTGAGGCCATGGGGCCATTGGACTTGGGTAGTGGTACTGCCCCCTCTAATCAGTTTCCTCAGATGCTTACGGAACAACCTGCCCTCACTCCTGAGAACCAGCTCCTGACTCAAGAACTCCCACCCCTGACACAGGAAATCCCGCCCGCGACACAGGAAATCCCACCAATGACACAGGAAATCCCGCCCGCGACACAGGAAATCCCACCCCTGACACAGGAAATCCCGCCTCCGGCACAGGAAACCCTGATTCTGACTCCAGAAATCCTGCCCCTGGTTGAAGACCTCCCATCCCTAATGCAAGAAACCCTGCTCCTGAAACAGTTAATCCCAACCCTAATTCAAGAGCTCCCACCCCTTACACTGGAATCCCCGACCCTAATCGAAGACATCCCGCCTCCCCCACAAGAGGCCCCACCTCCCCCACCATCCACCAATGACAGTGATCCCGCCCCTGAGCCTCACAGGTCTGGCTCTGCAGGTTTGGGTCCTTCGGCACTGCCCCTAGCTCACGTGCCTACCTCTTCACCCCCTCAGTCAAGCCAAGCCACTGTGATCTTCAGGAGACAGTCCAGCCAGCTGAGCAGGGAGAGCCGCAGCAAGGAACTGCTCTTACGGAAGAGCGCACCCATGCCCAAGGAGGACGCTAACATCCCTCTGGTCACACCCTCCCTGCTACAGATGGTCCGCCTCCGTTCCGTGGGAGTGGGTGAGGACCCGGGGATGGCTCCATCCCCTGATCACACCCCAAAGGCTGACAGCCCACAGAGCCAGGACCAGGACCAAACAATACCCCAAAAACCCACAAGCTCAGACCAAGACGTATCTCAAACACTCATGAGTTTAGACCAAACAGTATCCCAAAAACCCACAGGCTCAGACCAAGCAGTACCCCAAAAACCCACAGGCTCAGACCAAGCAGTACCCCAAAAACCCATCCGCAAATCCCTGAGTCTGAGAGCTGGCACCCCAGCCGTGAAGACTCCAGGCGGCCCGGCTGCCGCCCCCTCACTTCGCCTGCAGGAAGCCATTCGGCTGAAGACAGCGGCCATGACTTCCAGGGACGGCCTCCCAGCCAGGCTATGTCTGCGTTCCTCCATGGCCTCCCTACACAGCGGCGACACGCCGTCTCCACCAGGGGGCGATATGCACAAGTCTCCAGCTTCCACTGCCAGCTTCATCTTCTCCAAGAGCTCAAAGAAGGTTGTCATAGAGACGGCCTCTGCCCCCGAGGCGCTGACGGGCCTGAAGCAGAGCCTGGCTGCTGAGCTGAGGCAGGTGTCTGACGAGGCTAAGCAGGTGGCGGCCAACGGCACCAACAAAATGGCGAAGCTTCCGCCTCCTGTCGCCAGGAAACCACCACAGCACAGCACAAATGCCACCGAGAAGGTCACCGTCACCGCGGCGACCGAGCGGAGCCCCTGGGGAGGCACGCAGGGTTCCGCAGCGGGGGCCGTGGCAGCCAATGGCGGGACCACGATGTTGGAAGTTGCCAGTCAGCAAGCACAGGCTACAGACGAGACAGATTCAGCAGGTAATCTGCACTTTTATCTCAAAGGTATAATAAGTTATCAGGGTCACAAATCATGCCCATGTTTTAAGTAAGATATCTCCAAACCTTGAGGAAGGGGTATGGGGCTGAGGCAGAAATTTTCACAATAAAGTGCATAACTGACTGGGTAGGTAGAGATCTTTTTGAGACATAAAAGATCAATATGCTATCACATCTGGATCTGACATTTATTTGGTAATTTGGTAATACTTTACAATCATTATTTATCAGTCCAATGTCTTGTGTGTAACTACCTGGACCTTGTCTCGTTCATTCAGGAGGAGCAGACAGAACAAACAGCATTGAGGTCTCGTAAAGCGAGACGGAGGATCTCGCAGGAGTCGGCAAGGAGGAGTAGCTGCGACAACAGCGATGGACACATAACCATGGCAACATGGAGCATGGTCACTGGGACTGATATGTGATCTCAAACTGCCTTAGCCTCACTACGGCCTTCCTATTTATGCAAAAATGGTCTTAGTCCCAGCCCCCTTTTACCTTAAATAGCTTTATTTTAGCCTTTGAAGTATTTTTCTAAACAACCGTTTTTGTCTGCATGGTTCAGAGTGTGAACAGCTGACCCAAAAGGATGGCTGTACGGCTCTTTATAGAGGTCTCTGACTGCAAGGTTAGACTGCCCTCTAGTGATCACCATGGGTAGCACGCACTGTTCATTTCACTGTTTGATTGGTCAGCCACACTTTTGTGTTTGGCCTGTGTATACCTATCATACATAATTTTATTTGATTTGAAGCACTCAGAAGTAGATGCTCTACATGTGATCATGTGCTCCACTAACTAACTGCTAGCAATGTTATATTTTATGATAGATTCGCGTGCAAATTGTCTGTTAACCTGTAAATGCATTTACATAGACATTTTAAAACTAAAACTATATTTAATTTGTTTTTTCCTTATACACTTTGTTTGGGAAATGATGAAAGTGCTTTTTAAGAATAAGCTGATGCATATATTTGAATATAAATGAACTCTTTTGAACTTATAACATAAAAGCACTTTTTTTAGCAATCCATGCTGCACCCACGGGGTAATGCCACTGATGTAGTTCTAAGAGAGGTCCAGTAAGTGCAAAATAATTTAGCTACGTCTTAGCAGAAGCTCAAGGCAATGGAGTTCCCCGTAGTAGGAGTTCCATATCCATGCTTAATTATTTATGAACTTATATTTATGTTTTCATGAGCATTTTCCCTGATCACATAGATGACCTGTCAAAGCATCATGTATTACCATGGTGAAATAAACACTTCACGTAAACATCTCTGAACATCACAGGGCTGTCTGTGTTCCATTCATTCCGAGAGTCCTAAAAGTCTAATATAGCTCCAGCTCCAGCTGTGGCGTGACTGGCTGGGGCACCTGGACCGTACGCCGGCGACCCGGGTTTGATTCCCACCCCGTGGTCCTTTCCGGATCCCACCCCTGCTCTCTCTCCCACTCGCTTCCTGTCATTCTCCACTGTCTGCAAAAGGCCAAACATTTTTTTTTTATTATATAACGCCTGTGATGCTGGGAACAGACCTCCATTTTCCATTACTGACACAATCCAGATTTAAACATGTCTGATGTTATCTGGACCGGCCTGATCTATGGCTGCAGTTATGACATGCAGCCAACAGCTCCATCATAATGTGTGTGTGTGCTCATAACCAATTCCCAACACTCTGGAGGTCTATTCTCAGCACAAATGAACATCATGCATTCCCTTCAAGCCCACACAGCAGCAAAGTGTGTGTCTGTGTGAGCGGTTGGTGTGTGCTGTGCTTGTGTGTGTGTGTGTGTGGTGCTTTAACATTCATGCACACACAGGCCACACACACACACAGAGGACACGCACACACACAGGACACACACACACACAGGACACACACACACAGGACTAGGGTTGCAAAGGGGTGGAAAATTTCCAGTAAATTTCCGGAAACTTACCATGGGAAGTTAAGCTGGGGAATTTTGTAAATACTCCAAATTGGAAACTTTCATGGAATTGAGGGAAATTATGGGAATTAACTGGGAATTTTGGGTAAAACATACAAACTGTTTCATATACAAACATTAACAAACATAAGCAATATGATTTGTATGTTCATATTTTCGCTTAGCTTAGCATACCAAGTTAGCTAGCATGCTAGCGGGAATCCCATTCTCTGCCTATGGTTTACTAGTGTGCTAAACTAGCCACACTGAACTGCCCAAGATACACAACACCACTCAACAACAAAATCCGATTGGTTGGAACATTTTTTCCCCATGCATATGAACGCACCATAGGCATAGGCAGAATGCATCCTTTATGTCTAGCAGCCTATGCCAATTGCTGTGGGCATGTGATTGACATATGTGCAGGGTAGAAATTCGACTGAAAGTGCATTAAATCAGGTTGTTTTAACTAATATTAGACTGCAAGATGGGGTTTTGTCCACTACATTTAAGTTCCTGTAGACTAACTTGCCATATTAAAAATTCCCAGTTTATTCCCATTAATTCCTGTTAATTCCCATATATTCCCATGGAAAGTTTCCAACTTTGAAAATTCCCGGAATTTTGCAACCCTACACAGGACACACACATACACACCACTCCAAAGGAAAACATTAAATGACAGGTAAGAATTTGCCCACTTTCTTTAATATAGTTTGTATAACGAACCGGTTTATTTCATGTAGTTTGTATAATGAGCCAGTTTATTTCATTCCAGTTGGTGCCGGTACAGAAGCCAACATAACAGGTTACAGTGCAGGCCCGCCCCCAGAGTCATGAAGCATAGAGTGTTCCTATGAGCCGGACAAGATCAATGGACTTATATACACCTTACAGTTCAGTCCCACACACACCTGTGCTGCTGTACACACTCACACACACCTACACCTACTTGTTCCACCCGCAGGTGTGAAGGAAATGTTTGTTTGAGTGACAGGTGTTGATTACAGCTTTTGTGACAGAATGGACGATTATCAGTCTGGTGTTGGTGTTGTTTTCATCAGGACCTTCCAACCCCACGATCTCAGGTTGAGCGACGCCAAGCGGAAATGGCCTGATGGGAAATAGTTTGCTATGGACAGATGAGTGTGAGGCAGGACACAGTTGTTATGAGAATGGGTGTGTGTGTGTGTGTGTGTGTGTGTGTGTGTCTAGCTGATGTTTCCTCCCTTGAGGGTTCTGCAGGTGATCTGGCCCAGTTTGGTCATCAGGTCCTTTTCTTGCCACTGAGCCACACACGTGCCAGAGATCTTCAGGTCCTCCTACAACATGTACACACACAGAGTAATTAGGTACACACACACACACAGTAATTAGGTACACACACACACACACAGTAATTAGGTACACACACACACACATACAGTAATTAAGCACACACACACAGTAATGAGGTACACACACACACACAGTAATTAAGCACACACACAGTAATTAGGTACACACACACAGTAATTAGGTACACACACACACACACACACACACACACAGTAATTAGGTACACACACACACACACAGTAATTAAGCACACACAGTAATGAGGTACACACACACACAGTAATTAAGCACACACACAGTAATTAGGTACACACACACAGTAATTAGGTACACACACACGGTAATTAGGTACACACACACACAGTAATTAGGTACACACACACACACACACACACACACACACACACACACACAGTAATTAGGTACACACACACACACACACAGTAATTAGGTAGACACACACACAGTAATTAAGCACACACACAGTAATTAAGCACACACACAGTAATTAGGTACACACACACACACACACACACAGTAATTAGGTACACACACACACACACACACACACACACACACACACACACACACAGTAATTAAGCACACACACAGTAATTAGGTACACACACACACACAGTAATTAAGCACACACACACACAGTAATTAGGCACACAAAAATACTACACAATTTACTAAGCTGTGAAGATATAAGCAGTATATCACTCTGCTGGCAGGCAAGCCACACACACACACACGCACGCACGCACGCACGCACGCACGCACACACACACGCGTACCTGTATTTTCTCGAACACCTTCTTTTTGGGTTTCAACTCATCATCAGGTTTGCCTGAATCGTAGCCCTCCACGTATACCCGTTCCCCAGGCGACGACCCCTCAGGGGGGTCAAGAGGCTCCACCCTCCTGGGGTCACCTTCACTGAAACACAAAGGATGAGAAACCATCACACACACACACTCACACACACACAGGGAGATATCAACAGAAACACTGAGACACACACATATATAACTCTACATTTACACCCACGGGTCTATCTCTTCACATTTACACTGAGTTGTGTGCCCACACACACACACACACACACACACACAGGTTCTAACTCGATTCACTCACACAGAGGCACAGAGCAGCATGGCCTGGGACTCGATCCCCCTCATCTTCTGGGGTTTCAGGTTGCATAGCAACACCACCAGCCGGTCCTGCAAGTCCTCCTGGGAAATGTAGGCCACCAGGCCGCTCACCACCGTCCTTGGCTCCGCCTCCCCCACGTCAATCTTCTCCAGGTATAGCGAGTCTGCGTCAGGGTGCTGGGTGGGGCAGAGAGGGGAGGGTTCTGTAAGTGTGTGTGTGTGTGTGTGTGTGTGTGTGTGTCCAGAGCAATTTGGTCTGACCACTGCCAAGGTGTGTGTGTGTGTGTGTGTCCAGAGCAACTTGGTCTGACCACTGCCAAGGTGTGTGTGTGTGTGTCTAGAGCAACTTGGTCTGACCACTGCCAAGGTGTGTGTGTGTGTCGATGTACACTGAGAGTGAAGAACTCCGCCAACTCAGCCAGTTTTGTCTGGCATCTGGTGTGTGTGTGTGTGTGTGTGTGTCTGAGAGGAAGGGTTTTGGATAGGTCTTCTCTGTGTGTGTGTGTGTGTATGTGTGTGTGTGTGTGTGTTAGTGTTCACCTTCTCCACGCTGATGACTTTGCCGACTCTGATGTCCAGTCTGGAGGGAATGACCTGGTCATCGTCCCCTCCTCCTCCGCCTACTTTACCGCCTTTCGCTGCTTCTGTAAACAACAACAAACATCCGGTCACACCAGCTACACTATGTCTACAAACATCCGGTCACACCAGCTACACTATGTCTAGAGTAACATCAGGTCACACCAGCATACCTGTCAACATTTACCTTTCCAAAAACGGGAGTTTTTTTTTTTTCAGGGGGGGGGGGGGGGGTCAGTGTTTGTACCGGATCATACACGTGTTTCAACACTGCATTTCAGTCGTTGCTTTTACCTTACCGAAAGCCTATGCATGCCAGAATGTATCCACCAGCTGCTTGACGGCAGCCAAAACTCCAAAGCTGCTTGCTGTCAGATTCGGTTCCGAGAACACAAGTTGCCAATTGTGTATCAACACCACTCAATAACAGTTTATGTGATGTGTTGATCAATTAAATTCCCAACGATTTCACAACAGCTAGTTCTGGAGTAGGCTATTCAACTAGCCCGCTTGCTTGCAAGACTTAGGCTGCACAGTCGGCACCCGCTTTCTTATTTGGGTTTTGGGTTGCCAGGTTTTAGCCTATGACAAAACGGTTGAAATTGAAAGTAAGTGATCGTGTATGTGTATGAACTACACCCTACACAATTTGGCAACCTAGGAGATGTCACACTAACAGAAAAAACAAACTGTCATTTCTGTTTAGTACTCACTGTGGTTAAGGTTATGTGTTAAGAGTAGTGAGTGTGTGTGTGTGTGTGTGTGTGTGTATACAGTGATGGCATTTGTGATGGCATCAGTGATGGCATGGTTAGTGTAGTGATAATCTGTGTCTAGAAGTGTGTGTGTATCCTTAGACCTAACACAGTTATGTGTCCCGTATGTGTGTTTGTGTAGTGTAGTTTACTGTAGTCTATGTGTGCGTGTGTGTGTGTTGTGTTTGGAGTGTGCTGGATAAGGCGGTGTGTGTGCGTGCGTGCGTGCGTGCGGTAAGTGTGTGTGTGTGGTAATGCTACTGACTGTTTGGACGGTGCTGAGTAAGCGGTGTTGGTGAGTTTGTGTAGTTTGTGTGTGTGTTAGTGTGTGTGTGTGTGTGTTAGTGTGAGTTTGTGTGTGTGTGTGTGTGTGTTTTTGTGTGTGTGTGTGTGTGTGTGTGTGGTAATGTTACTGACTGTGTTTGGAGGGGGCTGGGTAGGCTGTGTTGGTGAGTTTGTGTAGTGTGTGTGTGTGTGTGTGTATGTGTGGTAATGTTACTGACTGTGTTTGGAGGGTGCTGGGTAGGCCGTGCTGGTGAGTTTGCGCAGCTCAGGAGACTCAAACTTCTTCCTGATGGGGTCGAGCAGGTTGTTCAGAGCCGCCTCCACCGACGCCTTCAGGTCGCCAGGGTGCACTTTCTAGGGGTCAAAGGGCAAAGGTAGCACCAAACAGGAAAATCAATTTAACAGCGTTTCAAACAAGGCCATAATATGGGGCGTGCCACGTCGAAATGTCCAGTGTCGCAGAAATCCATTTCGAGATATAGCGATTTGAACTCAGAGAGGGCCGAAAAATGATTAAAATATGTATTTTCTAATTTCACCACGAACACATTCATGTGTTAGAGTTAGGGCGATATGTTGATATGTGTTAGGGTTGGGGTCGGGTGATATGGTTGTTGTGGAGAGATGCATTAGGGTTAGGGTCGGGTGATATGGTTGTTATGGTGATATGTGTTAGGGTTGGGGTCGGGTGATATGGTTGTTGTGGAGAGATTCATTAGGGTTGGGGTCGGGTGATATGGTTGTTGTGGTGATATAGTTGTTGTGGTGATATGCGTTAGGGTCGGGGTCAGGTGATATGGTTGTTATGGTGATATGTGTTAGGGTCGGGGTCGGGTGATGTGGTTGTTGTGAATACCTCTTCAGCAAAGTCCTTTTCCACGTCCTCAAACACCTTGTAGACCTGGTCTCCTCCCCACTTCGGGTCTCTCTTGATCACAAACTCTGGAGTGGCAGAACGAACAGACACCGGTAAGCTGGCTCACACAAGAGCACATGCTTAACAGAAGACTGGACAGCACACACGCATACGCACACACACACGCGCACACACACACTCACGCATAGACATGCACACGCACGCACAAACACACACGCGCGCACACACACACACACCGTACCTGAGTTGAGGGGGAAGAGCACATGCTTGACGAAGGACAGCACCCCGTTGTTCTCCACGTTGCCGGGCTCACAGAACGCCTTCTTCAGCTTCTTCTTCACCTCCTCCTTCCTGTCCAGCAGGTCAATCTTGGACTCCTGAGGACCACACACACACACACGCACGCAAACACACGCAAACACACACGCGCAAACACATACACGCAAACACACACACGCAAACACACACACACACACAAACACGTCACGTCACCTGACACACTACTTTCACTTTACACACAGCTTGGCTGCTGACAATAGACCCCTAAATAACACACCACAGTATCAACCTCTAGCATGAGGGACACACGCACACACACACACGCACGCACGCACGCACGCACGCGCACACACACACACACACACACCACAGTATCAACCTCTAGCATGAGGGACGCAACGCACGCACACACACACACACACACACACACACACGCAAAAACACACACACACGCACACCACATTATCAACCTCTAGCATGAGGGACGCAACACACACACACACACGCACACACACACACACCACAGTATCAACCTCTAGCATGAGGGACGCAACGCAGGAAGTGATGTAATGCCTCTTACCTCTTCGGAGGAGCTCATCTTGCCGCCAGTGAGCCCCGGCACCATGGGGTTCATCATGTGGACACGCTTGGTGTAACCCAGGGACGGCAGGTACTGCAGACAACACACACACCAGAGCATTAGCCACACACACACACACACACCAGAGCATTAGCCACACACACACTAGAGCATTAGCCACACACACACACACACACCAGAGCATTAGCCACACACACATCAGAACATAAGACACACACACACACCAGAACATTAGCCACACACACACACCAGAGCATTAGCCACACACACACACACCAGAACATTAGCCACACACACACACACACACACACCAGAACATTAGCCACACACACACACACACACCAGAGCATTAGCCACACACACACACACACACCAGAACATTAGCCACACACACACATCAGAACATTAGCCACACACACACACACCAGAACATTAGCCACACACACACACACACCAGAACATTAGCCACACACACACATCAGAACATTAGCCACACACACACATCAGAACATTAGCCACACACACACACACCAGAACATTAGCCACACACACACACACACACACACCAGAGCATTAGCCACACACACACACACACACCAGAGCATTAGCCACACACACATCAGGAGGCTAACCACACACACACACACCAGAACATTAGCCACACACACACCAGGAGGCTAACCACACACACACACCAGAACATTAGCCACACACACACACACCAGAACATTAGCCACACAAACATCAGGAGGCTAACCACACACACACCAGAACATTAGTCACACACACATCAGGAGGCTAACCACACACACACACCAGAACATTAGCCACACACACACCAGAACATTAGCCACACACACACCAGAACATTAGCCACACACACACATCAGGAGGCTAACCACACACACACCAGAACATTAGCCACACACACATCAGGAGGCTAGCCACACACACACACCAGAACATTAGCCACACACACATCAGGAGGCTAACCACACACACACACACACCAGAACATTAGCCACACACACATCAGGAGGCTAACCACACACACACACCAGAACATTAGCCACACACACATCAGGAGACTAACCACACACACACCAGAACATTAACCAGAGATAAAGGAACATTAACACACCAGAATGTTAATAAAACGTTAACATTAAACTAGAAACACACAGACATTTTAACCAAAGAGCACGGAGCCTAATCATGGACAGGCAATCTCTGAATGAGACACACTACAACTTGGGACATCAGACAACATTAATCACTTCATACTTTCTCATCAGACAACATTAATCGCTCCATACTTTCTCATCAGACAGCATTAATTGCTCCATACTTTCTCATCAGACAGCATTAATCGCTCCATACTTTCTCATCAGACAGCATTAATCACTCCATACTTTCTCTGCCAGAGTGAAGATCTTCCTCTGATCGACTCCCCCAAACTGAGCGTCCACCTTCAGATACTCCTCATCAAGAGCCTGTGGACACAGGGTCACATTCAGAACAGCACACGCAATACACACCCACGTGTTGCGTGTATGTCCTGGGTGATGTGTGTGTGTGTGTCCTGGGTGATGTATGTGTGTATGTCCTGGGTGATGTGTGTGTGTGTGTGTGTGTCCTGAGTGATGTGTGTGTATATGTCCTGGGTGATGTGTGTGTGTTACCTGAAGTCCTGGGTACAGAAGGCCACTCAGCAGCGGATGCTCCACCTGCTTGACCACCTCAGCGCCGGCCTTCTTGGCATCGTGCTCCGTTACCATGGAGGAGAGTCGGTACACATCCAGAGTGTACTCCCTGAGATACACACACACACACACAGTTAGCGCTGGAGGAGAGTCGGTACACATCCAGAGTGTACTCCCTGAGACACACACACACACACACACACACACACAGTTAGCGCTGGAGGAGAGTCGGTACACATCCAGAGTGTACTCCCTGAGATACACACACAGATACATACACACACACACACACACACACACACACACAGTTATCGCTGGAGGAGAGTCGGTACACATCCAGAGTGTACTCCCTGAGATACACACACAGATACACACACACACACACACACACAGTTAGCGCTGGAGGAGAGTCGGTACACATCCAGAGTGTACTCCCTGAGATACACACACACACACACACACACAGTTAGCGCTGGAGGAGAGTCGGTACACATCCAGAGTGTACTCCCTGAGATACACACACACACAGTTAGAGTGTGCTCCCTGAGACAGACGCCAACACACACAATTAGCGCTGGAGACCCAAATATTAGAATGAGATAGACACACACAATTAGCGCTGGAGACACAAATATTAGAATGAGATAGACACCAACACACACAGTTAGCGCTGGAGACACAAATATTAGAATGAGATAGACACCAACACACACAGTTAGCGCTGGAGACCCAAATATTAGAATCCAGTGCAACTCAGAAAGAACCCGGAACCGGGAACAACAAGAAAGAACTGGAGCCGACCTGGTCAAAAATATATACAAGATTTTTTCTTTGGTCATGCCTATCAATTCCTAAACACAACAACACCTTTATTATTGCAAACAAAGACAAAAAACAAAAAGAGTTTGTCATCTATCTACTGTCGGCTCACCTGTTAGCGTATCCTACACCTGCTAATCTGCTAGCCTGCTCCCGTACCCACATGCTAATTTGCTAGCCTGCTCCCGTACCCACACACTAATCTGCTAGCCTGCTCCCGTACCCACACGCTAATCTGCTAGCCTGCTCCCGTACCCACATGCTAATCTCACATGCTAATTTGCTAGCCTGCTCCCGTACCCACACGCTAATCTGCTAGCCTGCTCCCGTACCCACATGCTAATCTCACATGCTAATTTGCTAGGCTGCTCCCGTACCCACACGCTAATCTACTAGCCTGCTCCCGTACCCACATGTTAATCTGCTCCCGTACCCACATGCTAATCTGCTAGCCTGCTCCCATACCCACACGCTAATCTGCTAGCCTGCTCCCATACCCACCTGCTGAGCTGGTAGTCGGTTCCCTTGACGAACTTGAGCTTGTCGAGCGGGACGCCGATGCTCTCCAGCATGGCCTTGATGACCTGCTCGTAGTACTGCGTCCTCAGCTCCAGCAGCTCCCATGGCGCCTTCATGTTGTCCAGGTAGGCGTGCAGGTCAGCAAACAAGATGGTGACCTGGGGACAACCAGAGGGACACAGAGCTTCCTGTCTGAGCCCACTGGAAAGTGCGACTTTCAGACTGTGCACGTGTGTGTGGGGTGAGTGTGTGTGTGTGTGTACTGACATAAGTGTGTGTGTAAGTGTGTGTGTGTGTGTGCGCGCCCAACGCAGAGGAAGTTGCCGATCTTGGACATGAGGATGAACTGAAGCTGTGTGTGTGTGGTGTGAGGGTGTGTTTAGTGTGCCGTGTGTGTGTGTGTGTGTGTGTGTGTGTACGCCCACCTCACAGCCGGCCTTGAGGAAGTCGGCGATCTTAGACATGAGGATGAAGCAGTGTGTGTGTGTGCGTGGTGTGAGGGTGTGTTAAGTGTGCCGTGTGTGTGTGTGTGTGTGTGTGTGTGTGTATGCCCACCTCACAGCCGGCCTTGAGGAAGTCGGCGATCTTGGACATGGGGACGAAGTAGGCCACGTGGGGCTTCCCTGTGGTAGCCGTGCCCCAGTACACCTTCAACTCCCTCTCCTGCAGGACCTGCTTCAACTTCTCCTCACCCAGAACCTCCTGAACACACACACACACATTATACACACACACACATATTTATAAATCCTCATTTCCATTCAGGCTTACAGTACAGCTGGGCTACAGCAGGTGCACCACTGTGCATAAAAATAGTTTTAGAAGACTGGTCTATTTTTTATTTTTTTTTAAATGTACATGCAGTCATCAGGTCTGGTGTAGCCAGTTCCGCTGAACCTACTGGAAGCTAATTGTTGCAGCACACGCTCCGAGGCGAATGGAACTCTTCAGGTACAGTACATGCCTGATGCAGCCCGCCAGTTAGTGTACAACTAAGTTCAGGACTGGGACTTCACAGCGAAAACACTCCTGAGCCTTTGGCTACCTCATCAGCCCCCATGTTTCCATCTACAGCCGTATCCTAGGAGACCAGGTGAGGCTGAAGGACAGCTCACCTGCAGGTTCCTGGTGATGAGCTCAAACTTCTGCTCTGGACTGAGCTGCTCGGCCATTCTGGCGTGGTCCTGTGGGCACGACGGGTACTCTGCAACAGGAGAAACACACACACACACATTGTGAGTGAACACACCCCAGGGGACACACACACACACACACATTGTGAGTAAACACACCCCAGGACACACACACCCCAGGACACACACACACACACACAGCCTATGAGAACCAGAAGAGACTGCACTGCTGATGAATGGAGGTATGAGAGTGTTTATGTTCCATGTCTTCTTCATTCCATTAACAGAGGCAACACAATGCCCACAATGTAACTCACAATGTAATTATATTTTAAATAAACAGATCAGATCAGACACACCCTGCTATTCAGGATGGACAAGATTTTCTAAATGCCTTAATTATTGTCGGCCACGACACTCAGCTAGCACGAAAAGGGCATATTTAGTACTGGGGAGAAGATTTTTTTTACTATTATTTACCTACAACGACAATCGAAAGAGATTCTCACAGTAACATTGCATCAGTAGCCTATAGGGCTGATCTGAAGTCATGCGTTACAGACAATCACAAGTTACCCCTTTTTGCGAATCGTTGAGCAACGTCAAACGTGCTGTCTATTAACACAAACATTTAGCTTGATAACAGGGTTTTCTCGGGCAATGAAGCCGGTGGCAAGCCCCAAAAACAACAGTTCAGGGGTACGCCAGTTTATTCAACATATTTAAATCGTAGGCTAATAACATTTAAAGTCTAAGCAGTTCACCGGTTTAGCTAATGGGGAAGGCAAGCTACCTCTTTTAGATTGAATGGACATTCAGCAAGCTAACTCTAGGCTGCAGTGCCATATGATAAGTAGCCAACATCTGTTTTACATGCTAACGAAGCTTAACTGCTATCAAAAATAGCAGATAGCGATAACGTTAAGCATGGACACAGGACCACGTGTCCAAAAAAACAATTATTTACACATTAACTAATAAATCGGTTGTTACATACGGGCTTGAATGGTCCACAACGTGTCGACGTCGGATGAAACTGTCAATGTGTTGCATCAGCGCTTAGCCAAATTCGGCACTCGACACTCACCAAGGAAAAGCAATCGATAGAGAAATGTGTTTCCCTTTAACAGCCAGCAGGAGGAGTATGAATCAGTCCATACGGAAAGTATCCGTTTAACTTTTTCCACATTCTGTTGTTACAGCCTTATCCAAAATGGATTACATTTAATTTTTCCTCAAAATTCTACAAATAATACTTATATTTTTGCAAATTTATAAAAAATGAAAAACAAAGAAATCACTTGTACAAGTAGGCCTTAGGACAGTGGTTTTCAAAGTGGGGGCCTCAGCAAGTTGGAAGGAAAAATAAAAGGAACAAATAAATACATTCGACAATTTAAAATATACCTATTACTATGAGGGTTGTTATACAATCCCATTATAATAATGTGTCGCATATCTGAACATAATATTTTCCATGATAATGACTGTGAATAATAGAGTGATAGCTCTCATATTAGCGCGGCGGTCACCCATGTTTTCTGTTTACATTCCACTTCAATTTCCTGGAACGCTTTGAAGTAGGAGCCAGTACACTTCAGCAAAGATAATGAATGCGTAGCAAGATGGGTCGTCCTAGTTCATGTCTATGAGGGCAAAGTGGAGTTCAGTCAGACAGGCTCTGGTTCAGTTCCCGCCTGCACAGGGGCGTGTCACTGACGTATGACTTTTGAACGTTTGAACGGCTCGGTTCCACGCCAGACAAGCCGGAGTACAAAATAAACTTGGTGTACACCTTCATTAATGTTGATTTTCTCCAGACTGGAGGGTCATACTATCACGACATTCTACTGAAATAGGGAGGAGGGTTTGGAGATCATGATACCGTGTCCGAAATGTGCATCCATTGCTCAGAAAAAAAAGGCTTTGACAAATTCTGGGAAATTCTTGGATTCTGCCATAGACCTCAATGTTAAAAAGAGAGCCCGATCACTGCATAAATGTGCAGGGGCGTGTACTGCTACCCTATTTGCATAAATTTCCAGGGACAGGAAATGGCCTCTCATGAAGTATCTTCGTAATCAACCATCTTTGACTTCAGGTAGGATAAGTCCCACGTCCCATTGCTTTAGATAGGCACTGGAACGCAGAATTATTCACAGCCTTCGCAATTAAGTTCAAAATTGAGCTCAGGTGCATTCTGTTTCCACTTACCATCCTTGAGATGTTTCTACAGCTTAATTGGAGTCCACCTGTGGTAAATTCATGTCAGGTACACACGATTAAGAATGGGACATACAGGATTGAATTCAACACTTAAACTAGTAGGAAAAAGTGATGGTTTACGTACAGAGTGCCAAACACAGGAAGATGTGGATCATGTTTTATTTAGATGTAGGAGGTACAGTGAGCAGAGACAAATGGCAAGAATTAGATGATCATATTGATGATATTCTTGTATTGGGGAACCAGGAATGCAGAGACAGAATTAGAGCCTTATTTACCTTCCTGAAAGACACTGAGTTAATGAATAGATTTTTTTGTTTTGATTGATTGTTTGTTTGTTGGTTTCTGTTTTGTTATTATTTATTATCTCTAGATTTATTTTACACCCTCCAGTGGGCTATACTACGAATCTCGATTAGTGGGTTAGAGAGGTATGTTGCGCTCAAAGCTAGGGTATGCTATCACACGAAAGTGGCTCTGTTTCAGCATCGCTGTATCACCATGGTGTCTTATGCTGTCAACCAAACCTGGGGTCCGTTGCACAAAAGCAGAATTAAGACATCCGGGATAAGTTACTGAGCTGCGCTCAATGAATCCAAAACAAGAGCGTACAGGCTTAATTGGTTGCACAAAGACCAAGCCAGGATGAGCAGACACGGATTCATCAAGCCAGGTGAAACCTATTCTGGATAAGTGCGCGCTCACGTCTCCCTCAAATAGACCCCGCCACCGATCACAGATTCACTGATTCACCATGGCAGCTAGCGGCTTCATTGCTTCTTCTTCGGTGTGAAGTAGGTAGCGATAGCTTTTTCACAACAGCAACAAACAGCAACACCTCTGTTTAGGAGAATATTGCAACTAGTTCCGCGACCACCACGTGCGAAATGGTTAGGCACTCCCGTGATGTCACATTGTCGCATGACAGGTCGGGAATGGCGAGTATGTAAAAGTTAATTAATGATCACAAACGTTTAAATAATGACAATGGGTCTAGGTATATGTGATAACAATGTGTAGTGGGCAGTGGAATAATTATTGGTTTCCGTTTGTGGTGACTGCTGACTGAGATAAGGGATGAGATTAAATAGATCCTGGAACTTAGCCTGGTCTGGAGCAGGCTAGCTCCAAAGAATAAATCGCCATGGTAACTTATACCATAACATATCCTGCTGCCCCCTATCCCGCTTTTGTGCAACTGGATCACGGATAAATTGAGCCAGGATAACCAAGATATCCCAGCTTAATCCCTTATCCTAGTTTTGTGCAATAGGCCCCTGGTCGGGAGGAGGATATGTGCTAGGTTTTAGCTCAAATTATGTGAAGCTACCGCCCACTGACCAATCAATTATCTTGAAACACGAAGTTCTCACGTGTAGGATTCGGTCATAATGCTTACAGGTGGAGCTCCGCCTCTACAAACATTTTGGATATCTTATGCGCTTTAATAGTGTTGTGCATACAAATATGCCACTATGGACGTGCATGCCGTACAACAAATTGTAACGTTGGCGCACAAGACTATGCTAGCGAACTCCCATGCAGGGCATGCTGGGATGCGAGGGAGAACTTTGTTTTTTTTTTGTCTGTATTTGTCCTTCTTTATTAGTCTAATGTTAGCGTCTTTACTGTAACATGTTTCCCTTTTAGTTCTCCCTCGTGTGTGATCCTCTTTGTGTGGGTGGTTGCGTCCACCCCTATATGTGTAGCGTGTGTGTGTGCTTGACATGCCCTGTGTGTACTATGTTTGAGATCTGTGTCCCTGCCCTCGTTTCGCACAATACAGCTGGCATTGAACAAAGCTCTGACTAGTGACTTCAAAATGTTACAGTGATGTCAGAAGTGGGATGAAATGGCTGCCTTTTGATGTTGTGGGAACATGCAGCGGAGCTGCCCCCGTCCCGGGAGATATCCTGGGGGCAGGAAACCTGACCTGTTCGATCTCCCACTGTGAACAACCCCTGTAAGGGCTCCGATTCAGCACACCAAGGCTCGTTGGAGGAGGGAGACGAGGCTGTGGAGCACGCCGAGGATGAGAGCCGAGGACGTGGAGCACGCCGAGGCCTACAGAGACACCTTTACCATAAGAGTGACCGGGCACAAGACCGTGGCTTCGTGCGGGCCAGCGATGGTGTCCCGTCTCCAGAACGCTGATGGATCACCTCAGGGACTACGCGTCTCTGAGACCCAGATTGCCTGGTTTTTTACACCAACCAAAGGCCTTGTTTTTTCACCAGGACCGGCCAAGAAATGGAGAAACTCTGCGTTCTGGAAAGTCCTTGGCCTGCCAGGGGCACCGACCCTGTGTGACATAAGAACCGCTATTTCCACATGGGCGGACAGAACGCTCTCGACCGAAGACAGAAAAGCCGTTAATAAAGGGATGTGCCACGATCTAAAGACGACCACCGTGTCAAGTACTACATCGTCAGTCCCGAACCCACCGTCGAAAAAAAGCCTGGCAAATCAAACAGCACATTTTGAGGTTGTTGACCCATTCGGCCAGGACCGCGTTATTATAAGTGATGTAAGAGTTCACAAACGGGTGTCGTGGAAAAACTAGTCCACTTTCGAATCCACTAGCAATTTATCACTTGACTATTACTAATTAGCACTCTGGGACAAGGCGTCCGAAGGAGACAGAATAGACAGGAGATCTCTGAAAACTGCTGAATCTTTATTCACCGTATTGCAATGACAATCCAGTCTAAAACAATGTTCAGACCAGGTGTCAAGCAATAGGGTGAGGTGAGATGTCATCAGATGGCGGCCCCCGATGAGATCTACAATCAAAATGGCTGCGGCCTATCTTTTATACTCCTTAACCTTGAAGTTGGGCCTTCTCGCCACCCTCGAAAGACACCTGTTGGCCTATCAGCATCCACCAAGGTTACGGATATTGGTGGGACCCCTTGTCATATCATGCATAAAAATTATATGCAAAACTGTCTGATTCTGATTTTTTCCAGTTACCATTACCTCATCCTCTCGCTCTTGACCGTCTAGGCCCAGTGTCACTGTGCACTCATTCACCCCACTCTTTGACACCTGGTCTGGTCTGCTTAAGATGTGTACAGGCCTTGAAGTCTCATAATAATTGCAGTAATATCAAAGTTTATAAAAAACATACATGCATCCTTTAAGTCATAGAAATCCACCACACGGGCATTTAAACCTACACCACAAAATCAGTGTTGAGGTTACGGTGGACGTTGGTAATAAACTTGTGCCGGTGACTCTGAATACGGCTTTGGTAAAGAATCTGTTGGGGTTGGACCCTGCTTCATTGAGTCTGTGGATGATTTGGATGAGTCTGTTCTTGGCTCACAAGATTTTAGAGATACAATTGCGGGGTGCAGTACCATTCAAAGCTCAATTTGACACTGATGAGAGTGTGGAATTGAGCAAAATTAGTTTGTCGTAAGGTTGATTTTTATGAATGGTTAAACTTGCTTTGCAGTCATATTTCAGTAATTCTGACCAAAAGGCACTACACGTATTAGAGAGGCCACCATGCCCACATCGTTTGGTCTACAAGCACATGGCTGGTATCATTGGAAAGCTGAGACCATGTAGATTTTTTTTAAACAGTCAGGATAACCCTGTGAAGTTCTCAGAAAGAGCCACAGAGGCTGGAATAAAGTTTTTTTCGCACCAACAAGCACTTCTTTTGTGCATTGAGATACACGCGCATGGTCAAAGTCAATGACGACATCCCATATGTCGTTTAAAAGCTCTGGTCATTGGCTACAAGAATATGTCCATAATTTCGTTCTTACTTGTAAGAGGCCCACGTGGCTGCCATTCCAAGCTTGCATGTCCAATAGAAAGGTGTAGCTGACCAAGCTTGTCTCTGCCTCGTCTTTGCTTCGTTTCTCGTGATTGGTAGATCCTACAGACACGTGACATGGCTCTTTGTGTTCGTGAGACTCAGGGGAGCGTGGGCATAAGTAGGGAGTTCGAAGCCGAATGGTATTCAAAATCACCGATATTCACCGGAAAATCTTTGAAAGTTTTTTATTTCTATTCTATAAACGTTTTGAATATGGAAGCTTACACACTCACAGTTCAACATTGGACTATAACAACACATATAATCTTGTTCTATGGATTCTTACGGACATTTCAAGATCAAGTTAGCCATATGAATATATTGTTATGGGTGTACACAAGGATTAGAAGGCAATGATGCAGGGGGGGGTGTGTGTGTTTTTTTGAGGGGGGCATATCAGCATAAATTACTTACTGTAGCTCACACCACACAGTTTGACATGGAATGGTGGATACCTTTGGAATCCTGAGTCCCGTAGCTTTTTATTGATGTATGGTATGTCAATATTACATGAAGTAATGAGCCTACCCATTGATTTAATACACCCCACCACCCCCCTCCTCCCCCCAAATGGCGCGACGGCATTCCACTGCGAGTTAACTGGAAATGCTTATTTTTATTTTTGTTGTAGTAATATATAGACATAGACATACCACAAACCCCCACTGACTTAATAGCACACATTCTCACTTTTGAAACCATCACAATCCACGAAGCACTAGGGCACCACATCCACATCACATTTTTTTTTTGTAGTGTGTGCATATATATATATTTATTTATTTATTTTTTAAGTTGTACATTTTGTCCCATACTGGAGTAATTTCATGTCTAAAATGGCATCCAGATGAACAATGCACCCAGCTGTACAATGAGCTGTACAAACTGCCCTCCAGACTACAGCGATGTGAAGAGTATGCCTAAACTGGACACAAATGCTAGTTCTAATGTAAACAGCAGACCACTCTACAGTGATGTTTTGAAACAACCATCAAAGAAGACAAGCAGCTGTGAGTCTAATGTAAATAAATCTATACCTTGTGGTTCTAAGGTAGGAGTGAGAGGTCACAGGACACAGTCTCATTCATACCGTAAACAAGGCAGAGACAATATTTCAGAATCTTCAAAAACAAAGATGGATAAACGGAGAAGCTTCGTATCGAAAATGCCTCAAGACCTTGAAACAGATGAGGTCATTGTTTGTATGATTCCACGTCAACAACAGTCTTTTCAACCTTTGTGTAATTTGCAGGCAAGTGATGTCATTATAAATGATGTAAGAGTTCATAAACAGGTGTTTAAACCTTTAACTCATCAGGACCAGGATTCAAAATGTAAATGTTGATGTGGGCCAAATGGCAACAACTGATCTTGATGACATGGGATATCCATGCAAGACAGAAAGCAGCCGTGCCTACTGGTTAGCACTTCGGACCTGTAACCGGAGGGTTGCCGGTTTGAACCCCGACCAGTAGGCACGGCTGAAGTGACCTTGAGCAAGGCACCTAACACCTCACTGCTCCCTGAGCATGAGCATGAGCGCCGCTGTTGATGCAGGCAGCTCGCTGCACCGGGATTAGTGTGTGTTTCACCTCACTGCGTGTACACTTTGTGCTGTGTGTGTTTCACTAATTCACGGATTGGGATAAATGCAGAGACTATATTTCCCTCACGGGATCAAAAGAGTACTTAAAGCCGGATGGGAATTGTTTTTACCTTAGCTTGGCCTTTACCATATGTCAATCAAGACAAGCATCTGAAAATCAGACGGGCTGTTGTGCGACACCTTCAGAGAAACAGCACCAAATTTGAAACATATTTGAGGGATGAATACACATCTGTGCAAGACTATGTGACTAAATCAAGAATCTACTACTGTGGTTCATGGGCAAAAGAAATGTATATTTTTGCTGCCGCTGACTTATTGCAAACAACTATAATTACTTTTAATGATGGAAGATGGAATATGCACAGACCTAGTCATGTCCATAGAATTGCTATTTAAATCACACTGTACAACACAAGATGCAGGAAAGCCTTGTGCAGGAACATGCCAGCAAGTCAAAGATTGATGACAACTTGAGATCAACACGAAAAAGAAAGTTGGAAGATAAATCAGAAAATGTGAAAGCTAAGAAAGAGTGCCAACAGTATCACAGCGATGATTACAGACAGAGAAAACTTCAGAATGACAAAGTTGAGTCTGCCACACAGACAAAGCGTCAGTGCTCTCGTGACTATTTTCTAAAGAAATACAGAACAAATGTGTATTTCCAGAAATCTGTGCTGCAACATTGTCAGAGAAAATATAATATCAATCTAAAATTTCGATTACGACGTGTCTATTTTTAAAGGAGATATAAGGAAAATACTGATTTTCAAGCAAGGGTACGAGAGTATTCTAGGGACAAATACGAGACGAATAGAAACTTTCAAAGTCTTGTCCATGATTAGTCATATTACAGTTTTTTACACGCAATTTTGAAAACCGGGTTCTTTTCTTTCAAAATATAATCACAATTATCCACACCACACTCAATTTGCATAATTCCTAGATTGTTTGCAAAATGATACACTTCAGTCAAAACATACACACTTCAGTCAAAACATATACACATATTTGTGAAAATGCTATTAGTTTTCATTTAACCAACACAGTCCTCAATGATCAGACACTATTGCAGTCAGTTCCACACTGCTGTGATAAATAAAAAACACATTTGTAAAAAAACTAATTTTAGGAAATAGCATGTGCTAGATTTTTGGCCAGACATTGTTATGTAAGGGATAATTTAGATGACAAAAAAAAATAGTGACAAACCCACAACATTCTTCATTAGTTTGAGATACAGGGAGAATGTACACAAATAGGCCTACTATAAACTTACTAAGCACTGCACAACACTGATGCTGCAGACTGAATATTTCAAGTATTTATTTCAATACTTACAGTATTTCTTACCATAATCTACGACGGAGTATTAGGCCCACACATGAAGAAAAACATATTTTTGCCATGGCGAGATTAAACTCGACATTTCGAGAATAAAGTTATAGGAAGAATAGGTGTTTCAGATAGATTGCGTCTTGTTAAACGGAAACCAGGCAAGCCTGATGCTTTTTCTCTACGAAACTCCCCCTCGCTCGGTCTTAAGCTCTTTTCCTTTTCTTTGCATCTTCCTTCAAAGGGTTTTCGCTGCTTCTTCGCCGGCTCTGCCATTATACACACGTTTGCAACAATCGCTAGCATTTCGTTAGCCTGCCTCTGTGCTGTTGATGCAGCATGTAAACTGATCCTGCTTTGGTCGGCGGGTACGATACACTGAACTTGCAAGTGGGATATTCTTCCTACAGGCAGTAGGGGCAGGCGAGAGTCTTCATTCGCCCTGTAATAAGCCATTTAACCATATACCGACTTAAGAAGATGAGTAACACGACAACGTTGCCTGGTGTCCCTTTAACTCATTGCAGTCATCGTGAAGCGCTCGCGGTTCTGGAAATACCATGCACTGTGCAATTTATATAGCTAGAATAATACGTTTCCAATGATATAATGTTTCTATAGTACAACATGTTATTTCACTCTGTTATTATGTGGGTAAGGCCACCGCATTCGTCCCTCCATAGCATTCAGCAATAGTCTGTTTTGCATCCATTAGGCTACAAACAAACATGCAATGTGAAAGTATGGGATTGGGGAGAACACTATATAGTATGCCTAGTCTAGTGCATAAGCATGAAGTCGAACCTTCAGATGAAACACTCTTTAATAATAGGCCTACAATAAATAAATAAACCACTAATGAAGTTTACTTTTGACCATCGCATTTATCGCCTGTAACTCTGTGATAAAAGGATGTAACAGTAAAGTATTGGCCTAGCAACGGAGGTTAATATGTTCTGTCCACATGATGTATGTCTATAATTGTTGCACTCGAAGAAAACTGGAATGTTTCATTCGTCGTCCTTTTCAATCGTCCCGGTTGTAGGCTATCCTACTTTGGAGCGGTCGTTCTCTGTAACGTTATTCTCAAAATGTTGAGTTTAATGTCGCCACGTCGAGATTAAAGTCGACATGACATTTCAACTTTATTCTCGAAATGTCGAGTTTAATGTCGACATATGGCAACTTTAAAGTCGACATGTTGAGTTTAATTTAGAATAAATTTAGAAGAATTTTTTCTTCATGTGTGGCCCTAATACTCCGTCGTATTAATCAGTTACAGTAATCAACCAACAATGAAACAAATAAAATCTGTAGACAAATAACAATTACTGCATAAAGTACATACACTTTGAAGAAAAACTAAGCAACAAGAATACTGTAACTATTCATCATCTCTCTGTCTGGCTGGATCAGGCCATAAGATTTCATCCACATCACAGGCTAAATCTTCATTGGCAAGGCACCGTTGGAAGAATCGCCTTGTGTAAGTGTTTTCTTGAGTTAAATTTGGTCCTTGTCTTCTTTGTTCAGGTTCTATCAACTCTTCAAGTCATTATCTGCCTCTTCCTCTACCTCCTTTTCCTCTTCCTCTACCTCCTTCTCCCTGGGTCTCCTCCTCTACCTCCTTTTCCTCTTCCTCTACCTCCTTCTCCCTGGGTCTCCTCCTCTACCTCCTTTTCCTCTTCCTCTACCTCCTTCTCCCTGGGTCTCCTCCTCTACCTCCTTCATCTCCTCTTTGAGCTCCCCCTCTCATTCTCACTCTTCTTCTAGCTTCTTTCATTTTTGTTGAAGACAGGTGAACTCACCTGCTGCCTTTTATAGCACACCTGAGTGCTGTGTTTTCAGATTAGCACATGTTTGCTTCCACACCTGGTGGATGTGATTATCCAATTCGTTCATTAGTGTGGTAATTGGCAATCCAGGCTTTGTAATGACAAGGAAGTAACCTCACAATCCTTATCTGTGTCTAATGGCGGCCTTACATTGTACGATTTTGGTCTGTTTTCACAGTCGGCGACTAAATTTCCAAAGTGGGACAGAAATCATGGGAGTTGTACTGGAATCGCGGCGCGCTCCCGTCAACTAGATCGTTAAGTGTAAGGTGCCAATCTTAGCGGTTTTAAGTCAGTCGGAGTCAGTCTATTTCTAGTTTTGCCGTTACGACAATATCAAACATGTTTGATATTATCGCAAGTCTTTCTAGTCGTGGCTCATGCAAATAGTGACGTGAACTATAAAAACCAATAGTGACCTCTCTCCAACACCAAACAGGAAGGGGCAAAGTAGGCGACAGCTGTAGCCTATATGATTATTTGTTATTCTTGTAATATTTTTCATTTCTTATACATATTTAGTCGGCTCTTCCACGTGACAGAACAACTTTATATCGGTTAGGGATGTCACGCATGAAACAATGCTGCAGAAACACGAAAATACGACTTTGAGTTTAGTAGGATATAGTAGGATAGTAGGATATCATTTCAGTTCCTGTTTATCTATTGCACGTCTGTGACTTAAAACTCCACTACTTGTCTTTAGATGTGAGAGGGTCTGAAACTGCAGTCTTTCAAAAATCTTTTCCAAATCCTTGCAAATCTTTCCAAAGTCTGTCAGTGTAAGGAGGGCTTAAGATGTGAAAATGTGTGTCGAGTTTTACAAATCACTGTGTGTAATGTTTTGCAAAAAGGGTGAAGCAGACATTGTGTGAAATGTTGTTCAAATCTGTGGAGGTGTTTTGCTCCTTGGAGTAGAATTTTGCAAATTGTGTGGAAATTTTTATTTTAGTATGTAAAAAAATCGTAAAAAACTGTAAATACAAGACCAACATCGGATTCCAGAATAAAATTTAAGAGCATAACAAGAGGAAGTACCAAGAAAATGAAAACATCCGTATAAATAAAATCAAAAGAAGTCGTGAGAGTTGTTTACTATGGCAGAAGAAACAGGACCATATGTCAGGAGGTCATCCGCGGTCCTGAATATGTCCAGTATGTCACCGTTTACTGTTCAGGAAGCAGGCGGTTGAGTGTAAAAGACATGGCTATGAAGGCAAAGGAGAAGTGGCTGTGTTGGCTAGTAGATGCATAACGTTGCAATATTTGCTTGTGTGTGATGCCCAATGTGAGCAAGGATGCTATTTGTCTGAAAAATTAAGAGTGTTACCAACAACATGCATTTGAATGAAATTCCAACAGAATTGAAATGTTTGAACTGTTTGGATTTGGAACAGCATTTTATTGCACGTCACATTCCCTTTATGAAGCTGTTTGCCTTGAGGCTGTCACTCGAGATGAACTGCGGCTTGACTTTCTACGTCAACAGAAAGTTCAAATCAGCTGCAATCTACCTGTCACCCGCGGGAGATATCGCAGAATTTATTACAGTTAATAAATACAATACCTTCTTAATCAGTAAATTGAGCATGATGACTGACGAAATATATTGTTATGATGTAGTTTGTGTGTGTTTGCGTGTGTGTGTGTTTGCGCGCACACATGTGTGTGTGTTTGCACGTGTGTGTGTGTGGTCTCAGCTCTCGGGCGGGCAGCATCATCGCCGACATCAAAGAGGTCGACCACCCACCAGCGTCGTGGGCCGGCAACGCGATCACGCACAGCTCGGACGCCGAGACGACGGCCAGCGTCGCCACCGGGACGCCCAACTTGGGTAACCTGCTGAGCCCCAACTTGGGTAACCTGCTGAGCCCCAACTTGGGTAACCTGCTGAGTCTTTTCGAAGACGCCCAGCTAGGACTGGACCTGTGTCACGGGTGACTATATTCAGTGGGGGAGGAACCTACATGCTAGGGAATGAGTTTCCATGGGGAATGTTTTAATTGAACAAAATGGTTGCCACCTGTTTTGAAATGTAAACAGTAGCGCCACTTAACAATCCATTAGGCTAACAAGCTTCAGGTTTTTAGCGGCAGGAAGCTAGGCTGGCGATTGGTGCTTATGATGGGCGGAAGCCCTTTATATGGCCTAGGTTGCCGACAGAAAGGAGGGGGGGGAAGGGAGACCTTGTGGGGGTGAGACGTGGATTCGTGTTACGCTCCGGATTACCGAGTGAGGAGGAGTGCTGTTTGGATACCGCAGAGACGCAACGTGGGAGTTCGTAACGAGGAGTTGACAACGACAACGAGTGAATTGACCGATTACCTTGGGCTGTGACGACCACATCGGACGAGACCGGAGGTCACTTGGGGCTATGCCAAGCTAAGTAAACTCTCCCACTTAATGCGACTGGTCGAGTTGAAGAACACTTGAGGAAAACCGTCAGTGTTTGCCCATCTCTCGTCTCCCCCCCTCGTTTACTGTGATCCAAGTGTCGTGGCAATTAGTGTATGTCCAGTACAGTCAGACCATCTGTGTTTAACCCCACGAACATAGCTACTAAGCCTTATTGGAGCGTTAACGAGCCTCAGAGTTAACGTGCACTACTATTGCCTTGCCTGTGTTGTAGCCAACGGCTCGTCAGCCCCTGTACTGTGCTGCTACCCAGCTTGAGTGAATTGTACGTGTGACACCCGCCTGCTTAGTTGAACTATCCCTCTGGATTTAAGTTAACGCTACCTCCCTGGAAGTGCTGGCCTGTCCATCTGCACTGGTGTGTGTTCTAGCTTGCTACCTGTCGTATGGCTAATGTTTGTTTACCTCACTAAGTTTCCCCTACCTGGAATTAAGCTAACGCTGTCCCCTTGGCGGGTGTAGTTGCTCCTTGGGGTAGAAGATAATTGGGGCAAACAGCGCCCCCTAGTGGTCACACCTGTCCCGCAAAGCCATGCAGAATGTCAGACAGAGGACGGCGTACGTGAGGAAGTTTCTCCTCCACATGTCGGGGCACAAGGGTGACGTAGACCGCATGCTGGTGTTTCTGGCAGAAGAAAAAAAAAGCTCAGCGCCTACCTGAGAGGCTTGAACGGGAGATTCAGGCCTTCCTGAAGTTTGTGAGGACCAGCCGTGTGCCGAGAGTCCGTGTCACCTCCAGGGTCATCGCGCACGTCTTAAAGAGGCCGTCGCGCTGGAAATGGGGCCTGAAGCCCAAGGTCGTGCTGCAACGCATAGATCACCAGAGACGCAATTACGCCAGGCCCGTCCCTAGTCAGGACCTCTTAACATTCATCAGCATGGCAGAACCAGGACGACCTTGCGACGTACCCCCTTAGCTCGACGCACCTGGCCAAAGTCGCGGCACTTTCGACTGCCATCATAGTCTCCACTACGGGTCACAGGAAGTGTGTTTTCGTGGGGATGAAAGCCGAGTACGTGGAGCATGCCGAGGCCTACAGAGACACCTTTACCATAAGAGTGACCGGGCACAAGACCGTGGCTTCGTGCGGGCCAGCGATGATGTCCCGTCTACAGAACTCTTGATGGATCACCTCAGGGACTACGCGTCTCTGAGACCCAGATTGCCTGGTTTTTTACACCAACCAAAGGCCTTGTTTTTCACCAGGACCGGCCAAGAAATGGAGAAACTCGGCGTCCACTTCTGTCGCCTCTGGAAAGACTTTTGCCTGCCAGGGGCACCGACCCTGTGTGACCTAAGAACCGCTATTTCCACATGGGCGGACAGAACGTTCTCGACCGAAGACAGAAAAGCCGTTAATAAAGGGATGTGCCACGATCCGAAGACGGCAAATCAAACAGCACATTGAGGTCGTTGACCCATTCGGCCAGGACCGCGTTATTAAAAGTGATGTAAGAGTTAACAAACGGGCATTTTAACCTACATCACAAAATCGGCTAATGTTGAGGTTATGGTGGACGTTGGTAATAAACTTGTGCCGGTGACTCTGAATACGGCTTTGGTTAAGAATCTGTTGGGGTTGGACCCTGCTTCATTGAGTCTGTGGATGATTTTGGTGTCTGTTCTTCTGGCTCACAAGATTTTACAGATACAATTGCGGGGTGCAGTACCATTCAAAGCTCAATTTGACACTGATGAGAGTGTGGAATTGAGCAAAATTAGTTTGTCGTAAGGTTAATTTTTGTGAATGGTTAAAATGCTTATTTTTATTTTTGTTGTAGTAATATATAGACATAGACATACCACAAACCCCCACTGACTTAATATCACACATTCTTACTTTTGACACCTTCACAATCCACGAAGCACTAGGGCACCACATCCACATCACATTCACACAAAATGAGAAAGGAGTAGAGGAGGTTTTTGGCACATCATTAAAAGAAAATAATTTTCCTGCATGAATGTTTTTTTTTATTTATAAAAATATTTGAATTTTTGAATTATATTGTGATTTAATGTACACTGAATTTTCTTTGAATAAAGTCTTATAAAGTCTCATAAAAAAATATTTATTTAAATTGCAGACCACGTCTCTGTCTTATCTTTAAGAACTGTGGGGTACCTCTGTTATTTAATGTGACTGGGTGTAAACTGATTTGGGGCATTGCGCTCCGGTCACACACTTTTGGCGCAGGTGAAAAAAAACGCTGCTGGCCAATGGAAATGAACGTCCGCACCTGGAGGCCATCTTGCCACAGTCAGCTCGCTCACTCATAACATTGTGTTTCAATGGTGCATACTTTTTAAATAACCATTACTTGCTCAATTTTCTACCGATTTTCAAACGGTTTGGTTTGTTATAAACGTCACAGATGTAGTTATGACACTGCATATTTATGAATAATTATAACTTACACATGTTCAAGCATCCAGATTATAGCTACGTTAATAATGTTTGTAAGAAACCAAACCGTTTGTAAATCCGTCAAGATTTCAGCTCGATAAGGCCCCGTTTACACGAAGGGAAGACGCAGATATTTTTCCCTGCCTGTAGATTTTTGATAACGCCAGTTATGTTATGTCATGTCAACTGGGAGAAACAGGGTTTTAGGTTCTCAAACGTCACTTTATGCGCCAGAAAATGCTTAACGTCATGTGAGCGCCCTATGTTTACAGTTTGTTTGGCTACTGATCACGGACGCTATTAAGGTGGTACTCATTTTCACATTTGTACAAACACTTTTGGCCTGTTTGCATTTGTAAATACAGTTCAAAAGAGAAATAGGAAGTGATTTGTTGCCATTGTTGATATTTTCGGGATTCTGATTGGCTAATCTGGCATTGAGCTTCTCCTTACACTGCCACCGACCGGTTTGGCATGCTGTTGACAGCATATATACACGGGGAAACTTCTCTGAAAACTGACAGGTGTGCACAATGTTATTTTTGATAACGGAGAGGGTGAAATGTCCGTTTATGAAAATAGCCGGCCATGTATAAATGCAGTCTAAGAGTATGTGTTCATGCGGATCACTCACCTTACATCAGGTACCACAGAGCCCACCAGATAGCTTGCCTGTGACAAGATGGCCGCCGGTGATGCTGTTAGAGACTCCACCATAAGACATCTAGCCTTTATTATGTATATCTATATTCAACTCCCACTACTGCTTCAACTTGACTGATTAATTGATTGATTAATTGAATTAGACAAGTCACAGGTACAACTTGATTGCACTCTAGCTTATAAATTGCCTGAGGAAATTTAGCAGAGAGACAGTATGTGTCTTTCAGCACTTGCATGATGAATCATCCAGCAAAAAAGCTAAAACCAGACACCGATGCTTCAGTAAGCAGGTACAGTATATATATACACTCGACGTCTCCCCCAAGATTTCAGCAAAAAACCCAAGATACATCAATGACTATTCGAACGAATAAAAAATAATTTCATCATGGTGTGGTATTCAGCCCAGAAAAACTCATGGAGTTTACTAACGCAGACCACACAAAGACTCCTGTGAAACTTAAAGGAGTCAGTCATTTAGAGGACCTTTAAAGGAGTCAGTCACTTAGAGCACCTTTAAAGGAGTCAGTCACTTGTGCACTGAAATATTGCTGCTGTAGTAAATTATATGTATTTTATGAATTAAAAAAATGCAAATATAACTGCACACAGATTATGTTGCTTTGCATCACAGCAAACTAAGAAATAAACCTAATGTATAAGTGTGTTAGGGGTGTCCAACCACTCAACTAGGATTTGGATCTCCTGGATCCTTGGATGTGGAATGCAGGAAAGGAACAACTATTGAAGTCACGAGGTTCCGTTTCGCTCCTGTGATCCACAGATAAAAGAGAGAATGCCTGTGGCTGAGATTAAAATGTTGCCTCCAAAAAACAAAGTAAGCTAAACATTTCAGCAACCCCAAAATAATAAGAATATGTAACACTTCTTCTTCAGCACCTACATTTTTGAGCTACAATCCTGTGACCTTTTTACAAAATACACACATTTGTGTACTTCAGATAGAACCAACTCAAATTTCTGCAAGAAAATCAGACTTTGCAATTTGATACAAGAAGAAGAATACAAGGTGATCCGTTGTTACAACCCGGTACTGATAACACAATCTGTGGGTTAACAATAACTAGGGTTGCAAAGGGGCGGAAAATTTCCGGTAAATTTCCGGAAACTTTCCATGGGAAGTTAAGCTGGGTAATTTTGGAAATATTCCAATTTGGAAACTTTCATGGAATTAAAGGGACACCAGGCAAGCCTGATGCTTTTTCTCTACGAAACTCCCCCTCGCTCGGTCTGAAGCTCTTTTCCTTTTCTTTGCATCTTCCGTCAAGGGTTTTCGCTGCTTCTTCGCCGGCTCTGCCATTATACACACGTTTGCAACAATCGCTAGCGTTTCGTTAGCCTCCCTCTGTGCTGTGGATGCAGGATGGAAACTGAAACTGCTTCGGTCACCGGGTACAATACACTGAACTTGCAAGCGGGATATTCTTCCTACAGGCAGTAGGGGCGGGCGAGAGAGTCTTCATTCGCCCTGTAATGAGTCATTTAACACGAAAATGTTGCCTGGTGTCCCTTTAAAGGAAATTATGGAAATTAATTTAACTGGACATTTTTGGTAATTCCTACTGTTTCATATACAGACATTAACATTTTGTTTCGTAATAAGCAATATGATTTGTTTGTTCGTATTGTCGCTTAGCTTAGCATAGCATACAAAGATAGCTAACATGCTAGCGGGAATCCCATTCTCTGCCTATGGTTTACTGGTTTAATGGTTTTACTATGAGCTAGCAACACTGAAACCACTGAACTGCCCAAGATACACCACGCCACTCAGCAAACAAACAACAAAATCCAATTGGTTGGAACATTGACTGACAATCAGTTTGTTCAGTTAGAATCCCAGAAAATGGTAAAACAAATAAAAATATAATGACACAACATACCACCCCAACCAAACCTTATAGATTATGTAAATTATATTTAAGTTGTCAAGCTTAATCAGACAGATTAATCGTCCCATTACAGTTTATGCAAAATTACGTACACCCATTTGAATGAGGACAAAAGTGACGACAAGCCCATAACTGGGCAACTCTGTTTGTAAACTTCCCCCAGTTTCACACCAGTTATTCCCACATGAGATGACATTTTCACTGGGAATTTATTTTCCCCATGCACATGAACGCATCATAGGTTTCCTTTATGTCTAGTAGCCTATGTTGATTGCTGTTTGCATGGGATTGACATATGTGCAGGGTAGAAATTTGACTGAAATTGCATTAAATCAGGTTGTTTTATTTATTACTAATATTATGCTGCAAGATGGGGGTTTGTCCACTACATTTAAGTTTCCTGTTATAGACTAGGCACTTGACTATAAACTTGCCATATTAAAAATTCCCAGTTTATTCCCATTAATTCCTGTTTATTCCCGTTAATTCCCATGGAAAGTTTCCAACTTTGAAAATTCCCGGAATTTCGCAACCCTAACAATAACAAACTAGTCAAATCGTCCTTGGGGTCTCAACAATATTACAGACCCCTTTTAAAGACCTGGATAGATAACGAACGGGATCGAAGACTTTGAGTGGCCAACTCACATCTATGCACTCCCTTTTACCTACTGGCATCTTTTTCATTTCTGAGCTTCAACACTGATTCATTATTGCATTATTTCCCCTCCTCTCTTTATTCCCCTCCCCCTCCCCTTTACTCTACCACTTCAGATAACATCTGCATTTTAGCCTAAGTCTGGTTTACGCTAGAATCTGACCATTAGTGGACGCAGTCCAGAGATCCTCTTGTGCCCACTGACCTTTCCTTTTGATTCAGTGTACCTTGGCCAGAGACTTTCTAATGAGGAGACACAGCACTCCAAACAATCCTCCATAGAAATGCATAAGGGCTAGTTTGTAACGCCGTTGTCTACACACATCCCACACCTTCCTCGGCAAAACGTCGACATGTGAATACATTGAGCCAATCATATAGTGTGTTGTGAAGACATTGTGCCAATCATGTGTTGTGAACTCGCCGCTGGAGCAAGATTCTACTTTCAAAAGTCTGTCAGTGTAAGGAGGGCTTTAGTGTAAAGCGATTTTGACGCGATCATGCATGAAAATAGTAGTGCCTCTAGGATTCCCATTCAAAAAGGCAATTTCACCCGAAAACAACAACGTGGACAAGCTTAAAAGTGGCGCTTTTAAACGAAAGTTTGACTCGGGTACATTCACAAAAGCACCCTAGGATGCATTTTGGCGAGATTTCTTTGGGTGTGTGCCTTTCCAAATCATGTCCGATCAACTGAATGTACCACAGGTGGACTCCAATTAAGCTGGAGAAACATCTCAAGGATGATCAGTGGAAACAGAATGCACCTGACCTCAATTTTAAGCTTGATCGCAAAGGAACCTGAATACAGCATTCTAAATGCAGATAGACGTTTTGCACACAGACTTCATTTTTTCAAGTTGTGTCTAGTGTATCAATGGCGTTACGCAAAGGTGGTGGCAAGTCCTCTCTGACGCATCACTAGACATCTTGAACTCAGACTCGTTGAGTAAAATATTGTGCAATGATGAAGGATGCAAGTTCTTACGTAGAATTTGTGCCACACCTCCATACTGGATGTCAGTTCAGAACGATTTATTTGCCATGATAAGACAATTCTCCATACCCACATTCTTTGCATCTTTTAGCGCTGCAGATTTGAGATGGCGTGAAATGCTCAACTCTATTTTAAGACTAGAAGGCAAACAAACACTTGTTGATGATCTTGATTGGTCTGACAAATGTGGACGCATACATCGAAATCCTGTCACAGTGGCAAGCATGTTTGATCACCGATGGCATTGCTTTATCCATGATGTATTCATGTCAGCAGCATAGGGGAAAATAAAGGACTACTTCTATCGTGTTGAATTTTAACATCGTGGTTCTCCTCATGTCCACTCTTGTTCATAGATGCACAGTTCATAAATGCATACATCACCTGTGAGATTCCACCAGAAAATGATGCAGTGCTTTACGAGGTTGTGAGCAGGGTACAGTCACACAGCACAAGACACCTTAAGACTTGCCTCAAGAAACACATAAGTGTGCAGGTTCAACTTCCCACGACAACCATGAAGTAGTATTTTCATCACAAGAGGTGAGTCATGTTGATGACTTATGACCATGCATTACGTGATGTTGCTATGCCTTTTGATCTAGCAATACAGCGGACAGTGTTGAGTAATGATGCATGCCTGTTAACCGCATATGTGCTATTTTGAAAGAAGGTTCCAGAGGTTTACCTTTTTTGATTGACATGCCAATGGGAGAGTTAATCAGAAAGGTCAAAAGGCAAGTTGTGTTGCTTACTTTTAGCTCTGTTCACCTTTGTCTATAAATTTGCACAGTTCACCTTTGTCTATAAATTTGCACAATCTTTTGGTATAGGCACACCATGCTTTGAATTAACCAGAGTCAACGTGAGAGTAATCGATGGCACCCAGATGAACAATGAGCTGTACGAACTGCCCTCCAGACTACAGCGATGTGGTGAAGGGTAAGCCTAAACTGGACACAAATGCTAGTTCTAATGTAAACAGCAGACCACTCTACAGTGATGTTTTGAAATGAGCGGTCAGTAAGGATGTTGGCAGGCCTCAAGTGTATGCATGAGACTGGCATCAATTTGAATCAGAATTGTGCATTAAAGAATACAAGCAGCTGTGTGAGTCTAATGTAAATAAACCTGTACCTTGTGGTTCTGAGGCCAAACAGGAGAAGCAGTCTGAGAATCTTCAAAAACAAAGATGGATAAACAGAGAAGCTTCGTATCGAAAATGCCTCAAGACCTTGAAACAGATGATGTCATTGTTGTCGATGTGGGATTGTACAGTCTTTTCAACCTTTAACATGTAATTTGCAGGTAAGTGATGATGTCATTATAAGTGATGTAAGAGTTCACAATCAGGCATTTAAACCTACATCACAAAATCGGCTAGTGTTGAGATTATGGTGGACGTTGGTAATAAACTTGTGCCGGTGACTCTGAATACGGCTTTGGTTAAGAATCTGTTGGGGTTGGACCCCTGCTTAATTGAGTCTGTGGATGATTTTGGTGTCTGTTCTTCTGGCACACAAGGTTTTAGAGACACAATTGCGGGCTGCAGTACCAGTCAAAGCTCAATGACACTGAGTGTGGAATTGAGCGAGCGGCGGAGCTGCCCCCGTCCCGGGAGAGATGCTGGGGGCAAGCGACCTGACGCCGCAAAGAACCCTTCTTAGGGCTGCTAAAAAGCCGAGCAGCGCCCGCCGGAGAAGGCTGAGGAGGCGGAGAGCGGCCGTCCGGGCCTGGCTGCAGCGTAGACGATGACCTGCGCGACTGGCACTACGCCTGGGCGTCGGCGGAGGAAGAGCCCGGCGACGTTGGCGAGTGGCTGGTCTTCGTGCCCGAGGAGGAGCGGGATCTCGCGCTGGTGGCGGAGGAGGAAGTCGACAGTGAGCTAGCCGGGCGGCCAGCGTTCCGGTCCGAGGAGGGTCCGGAGTTCCTGCGTGTGATGGCGGCCAATCTCCGGCCCTCTTCGACACGCATGCTACTGGTGGTTCCGAGGCGGCGGCCCTTTGCTGCTGCGGCGATAGTGGCAGCGAGAAGGAGCGGGAGCCTTGGGGGACGTGCCTGCTTCGTTCCCGATTGGGACCCTGATCGGCGAGCCGACTTTTGAGTTGTGCAGAGCATGGGCGCCCTCTAAAATGACTTTTTTTTAACCTTTGCTCCTGTTTCGGATTGCTAGCCAATAAAAGCGGCTTTTGAACCAAGCTCTGGCTAAGCCCAATTTGTTAAGTTGTACATTTTCCCATACTGGAATAATTTCATGTCTAATGGCGGCCTTACATTGTACGATTTTAGTCAGTTTTCACAGTCGGTGACTAAATTTCCAAAGTCGGACAGAAATCATAGGAGTTAAGTGTAAGGTGCCAATCTTAGCGGTTTTAAGTCAGTTGGAGTCAGTCCTTTTCTAGTTTTGCCGTTACGACAATATCAAACATGTTTGATATTATCGCAAGTCTTTCTAGTCGTGGCGCATGCAAATAGTGACGTGAACTATAAAAACCAATAGTGACCTCACTCCAACAGCAAACAGGAAGGGGCAAAGTAGGCGACAGCTGTAGTCTATATAATTATTTGTTATTCTTATAATATTTGTCATTTCTTATACATATTTAGTCGGCTCTTCCACGTGACAGAACAGCTCTATATCGGTTAAGGATGTCACGCATGAAAAAATGCTGCAGAAACACGAAAATACAACTGAGTTTAGTAGGCTATAATTTTCAGTTCCTGTTTATCTATTGCACGATGGGTAATAATTTAAAGGAATCTAGTTGCAGTCTTGTAAATAGTGACCCTGCAAGATCCCTAGTCATTGCAAAATCATAGTCTGTGACTTAAAACTCTACTACTTGTCTTTAGATGTGAGAGGGTCTGAGACTGTAGTCTTTCAAAAATCTTTTCCAAATCTTTGCAAATCTGCCAGTGTAAGGAGGGCTTTAGACAACATGAAAAGATTAATGTGATGCTCTTATCATATGTTGTGTTTTTGAGTAGTAAATGGGTAGGGAAATGGGCTATTGAAGATGTGGTAGATATGCATACAGACATGTTTGAAAGAGCATACAGATTTTCAGTTTACCTTTTTTGTTTGTTGGAACACACTGGTAGGCATGATGACTGACAAAATAAATTGCTATGATGTAGTTTAAGTTAAACAATTAACAGGCCTGCATTGTAGCACGTACATTCAATATTGACTGACAAACTTGTGGATGACACAAAACTACCTGAAGCTGAATAGCTCAAAACCTTTTTAGTGAACTATGTGTACACAATTAATGTTCTCAATGTTCGAGTTAATGTGTAGAGAAACTAATGATACTTCGATCAAAGTTGTGTCGAGCCTTCTTGGCGATTTTGACGCGATTATGTATCAAAATAGTAGTGCCTCTAGGATTCCCATTCAAAAAGGCCATTTCACCCGAATACAACAACGTGGACAAGCTTAAAAGTGGCGCTTCGAACATAATTATGCTTTTAAAGGAAAGTTTGACTCGGGTATATTTACAAAAACACCATAGGATGCATTTTGGCCAGAGTTATGCTTTAACTGTGGGACCTTATAGACAGGTGTGTGCCTTTCCAAATCATGTCCAATCAACTGAATTTACCACAGGTGGACTTTAATTAAGCTGTAGAAACATCTCAAGGATGATCAGTGGAAATAGAATGCACCTGAGCTCAATTTGAGCTTGATCGCAAAGTAACTTGAATGCAGCATTCTGAATGCAGATAGATGTTTTGCACAGAACACAGACTTCATTTTTTAAACACAATCAAGTTGTGTCGAGTGTATCAGTGGCGTTACACAAAGGTGGTGGCAAGTCCTCTGTGAAAGAGGCATCACCAGACATGTTGAAATCAGATTCGTTGAGTAAAATATTGTGCAATGATGAAGGATACAAGTTCCTACGTGGAATTTGTGGCACGCCGCCATACTGGATGTCAGTTCAGAACAATTTATTTGCCATGATGACTTCCACGACATGATAACTCTCTGTACCCACATTCCACGACATGATAACTCTCCGTACCCACATTCCACGACATAACTCTCCGTATCCACATCTAAATCACGCATTTTAAGCTCATGGTCTCTTCTCTCTCGTTCTCACACTAATAGTCTGTCTGCTTCCAGTTGCGCCTTTTCTCGCTCCCATGCAATCTCTTTCTCTTTTAACTCCAATCTACGAAGTTCGAGTGTAGCTTTGGTGATTGGAGGATCAGGAGCAGGTGAAACAGGATCGAAAGGTACTTTGTCACCGTCAGTATTAAATATACCAAGACTGCGCAAAGACTCCATAAGACTATCCAAAAGTTCTGCTTTAGTTGGACTACCACGGACATCTATTTTATAACGACCTGCAACTCTCACCAGATCATCGCGAGTAGCATCAGAGAAAGCATCGGGAGTTGGAGACAGGGCTGGACTGGCACTCTAGAAAAACCCGAAACTGTGACAAAAGCACATTACTTAATGCATCAAAGAGAAAAACATCGCGGACGCAATGGAAAAAGTGTATTACGAGGAAATCTTAAATGCGAAAATTTCTTGAATGAAAACGCATCGAAAAAAAAAAAAATATATATTCAATCTCGGACTGGAGCCCCCATTTATGTTACGAATTCACTTCAAACCATATGAAAAGGTAACATAAATAAGTCACAGGCTTCGGTGTTAATGGGAAAAAGTATTTATTTCTCTATATGCTTTGATGGTATAAGCAATAGAGGGATTTTCCCGGTGATAAAGTGTATGGGTCACAAAACAAACATGAGACGGTTGCAAAATAGACAGAACAGGAAAAGTCAAAAAGAAAACTCCCAATCTTTCTTACTGGTGGAAAAAGGTGTGCCTGCCTCCCGTTCCTGGGGCACAGGCCGCTCCCAAGAAAAGAAAGACGTGAGTCTTCCGGAAAACTAACTTACCTATACTCCCTAAACCTATAACTAAAAACGTGCAGGAAAGTTTACAACCGCTCAACTAAGAGTTACAATACCAAAACTATGAACAATGTGCTTTAAACTATAATTTAACAAAGTTTAACTAAGAGAAAGAGTAAACTAAAAAGTGCCAGCCAGCGTCCGTCAGGAGCGAGGACGAGAGAGAGAGCCATCTTGGAAGTGGGCCGGTTTTTATACCAGTGGGCCGGCCCTCAGACAGGCAGTCATCCGTGTGTCAATAGAAAGCAACACACCCAGTCTCCACCTACATAAATGATAGGGACAGAGCAGGGGGATATTCCATCAACCTCGCTAATGAAGGCGGCGCTTAACAGAAATAGCCTGGCTTGAACTAGCGTAGACTTCCACTTGGGGCTGAAGCCGTTCCATTAACTCAAGTTAGCGGCATCTTGGACTCGTTTATTCAAGCAAGGTTAAAGTCAGCTTCATCTCTGCTTGTGCACGAGGTAGAACAGTAGACCAAAACAGTAGATTGACGAAAAGAGAATATATGTCGTAAAATTGAGACAATACTAGACGATTTCTGTTCGATTTGGCAAGCGCCATCTACAGGATTTTCATCGAAAATCATCAAATTTAACATCGAGAGAAAAAAATAGATTGCCTACAGAAATGGGAGAATAATGAAAGCATACATTTAAAACAACAATGCTAATGGTTTTGAAATCAATTGCAAGTTTGATTGGCTTCACTCTTGAACACATAGGTCTACAGTCTATGCTTGAACAAAACGAGTGCATGAATAAATAGTATAAACTCAAAAACAACTTATGGATATGCATATAGATATTCAAAACTATCTATAGCCTAGCTTACGTTCTTAGATTAAAAGAGTTCATTCACTCCAAATTATTGTCTAGTTGTAGGTGGTCATAAAATAAATTAGTATCAACATAATAGGCTATTGTCTCCCATAAGTCCCAAAGTGTTTTGAAATCAAATTATCTGAAATGCAATGGCTTTCAATTCAATGTATGCCTAATATTTAATCTGTGTAGCACACAGTTGATTTGACATTCATGAACAATCGTCGACACATGAAGCAGTTTTAATAGCTGCCTAGGCTACAGAATAATTATCCTTTGGCTTGCATCAGATAGGCTATAGCCCACTGGCAAAGCTGTCACTGAACAGCCTACCAAATGTGCATGACCCTTTATCAGCAGTAGACATATGTCTTTCATCAAAGATTATAACTAAAAATGCCATTATCAAGGTGATAAACAATGTAGCCTTAATACTTCGTATGGGAAGCGAACCTGCGAACACGCAAGAATGTAAATCCTATCCTATGCCGTCTCGCTGCACGTTACACCACCACCGAACATAAATGACGCAGAGTAGCACGATTCCTATAACCACACACATGTGAAGTTAAAACATTTTTAATCGTATAATCTTCATACATTCTTTGGAGCTAGTGAATGTGTAAATCCATGCTTGGTGCACTGTCGGAAAAAAAAATTTCTATAGGCCTACTTCTATTTTTGAAGTAGTATGCTACAGGTGACGAGTGCACAGGTTGACGGAACCATCTTTTTGGAGTCGTTTTCCGACTGATTGTTTTTTTTTGCAACACAGCTTAATTTAGCTTGAAAGTTAACCTGCTACGGAGCAGGTTAGTTCTGTGGCATAAATTCCCATGGTTACCAAGCTGGGATTCACGTTAACCTCATTAATGGAACGGAATTCTCACTAAAATTAGCGAGACTTATCGAAATAAGCCAGGTTTGGCCTTTAGCGAGGTTGATGGAATACCCCCCAGGCCAAGAGAAGCACAAAACTTCAACCACGTAACACACGACATAACTCTCCGTACCCACATTCCACGACATGATAACTCTCCGTACCCACATTCCACGACATGATAACTCTCCGTACCCACATTCCACGACATGATAACTCTCCGTACCCACATTCTTTGGATCTTTAAGCTCTGTAGATTTGAGATGGCCTGAAATGCTGAACTCTATTTTAAGACTTGGGAGGCAAACAAACACCTGTTATGTTGATAATCTTGATTGGTCTGACAAATGTGGACTCATACATAGAAATCCTGTCACAGTGGCAAGCATGTTTGCTCACCGATGGCATTGCTTTATCCATGATGTAATCATGTCACCAGCATAGGGGAAAATAAAGGACTACTTCTATGGTGTTGAATTTTAACAGCGTGCTTCTCCTCATGTCCACTCTCTTTTTTGGGTTTAAAATGCTCCCAAGATTGATAGAAAGTGATGATGAAGGATGATTCTAAGAGCCCAGCACTGGCAGGGGTCCCCCCGAGAGCCCCCCCCCATAATACTGTATATTATCGGGGGGCCCAGAATTATTGTCTGTCATAGGGCCCAAATGATCTAGCTTTAACAGCCATGGATGCCCTAAACGACACTGTGGTGATGGTGCGCAGAGTGCAAGCAGACGCATTGTAAGCAGACAATACAGCCGTGCCATTGCCGCACTTCACCACAACTATATAGCCATGACAAACGAGGACGAGCAGAGAGGACATCTCCACAGAGTTTTACGTTCATGCCGGTATGCCTGGGGTGATTGGAATAGTGGACTGCACCCACATTCATCTTTCATGGCACGGTGCGCAATCCAGCCTTTACGAATCAACGTGGGTAAGGCAACATCCCCAGATATTTGGTCTGCCTAAACATAACAAATATACCCTAGGCAAAATGCATTTTTGCGGTGTACATTGATGTTATAAATGGCTTTAATGATTGTGAAATGCACATTAATGTGTCAGATAGTGGAGTAGACGTTTTGCAATATTAGATGTTTTTTTGATATTACAGCTGTTGTCAGAGAAAATCCTGAGAATCTCACTGTGCTTCTAACAGCACCTACTGGTGTGGCTGCATATAACATTGGTGCTGCAACCATTCACAATACTTTTTCCACTGGTTCAAATGTCAGACTGTCATATCAACCACTAGGTAATGAAAAAGTCAATTCTTATGAACCAAAATGGGCAGCTTGCAAATTCTGATCACTGATGAAGTGTCCACCACCTCTGGCCTACACTCACGGTAGGCTGTGTCAAATCAAGCAGACTGGTGATTATTCCCTGTTTGCAAAAGTTTCCCTGATTTGTGTTGGTGTTTTTTTCCAATTGAAGCCAGCACACGTCTTTTTGCTGAAAACAAAGGAGCCAACCTGTGGGAGAACAAAAAATGCTTAATCATCTCAGAGTCCGTAAAAAGAACGAACCTCTCACTAACTATGATCTCACATTGAAGCAGTGTGAAACTGATGAAGAATCTACAGACATGCACATGTATGCTACAAATGCAGAGGTTGATGAATATAATGTGAAGAGACCTGCCCAAGATTTTGTCCAGAAATCCCAAATCCACAAAAGTTTTAAATTCCTGTTTACCAACGTGTGTTTTGTTGGGTGTTGGCGCAAGTGTCATGTTGAAGAGAAACAGACAATATGTCTGATGGCCTTGTCAACGGAGCATGTGGTACAGTTGTGGAAATCATTCGAAGTCAACAAGACGATGACATGCCTGCAGCTATCCATGTGGAGTTTGAAAACCCTAATGTTGGAAAGATCGAGGTCAAAAGCAAAAAGGGTTTCCGAGCGTTCGACAATAGTGGAAGTACAAGAGGAACAAGTGGCAAATAATACGAAGACAACTGCCAATTAGCTTGGCCTGGTCAGTAACTACATAAATGTCAAGGGCGTACTGAAAAAGCTGTTGTATCACTCAAGAAGATCTTCACTCCAGGGCAAGCATATGTTGCATTGAGTCGTGTGAGAACTCTTGAGGACTTGAGAGTTTAACTTTGGAATGTCATTTTTATCCAACATGAACCCTGTGTGCACAGTAGTGCTTCATAATATAAGTTTGAATGCTCACATTCAGGATATTCAATCCCATAAAGCCCTCAATGTAGAGTTTGAATCCTCACATTCAAGATATTCAATCCCATAAAGCCTTCATGAATGCTGACTGCATTTGCTTAACCGAGACATGGCTCAATGCAGACACTGAAGAACCACAACTTCCAGGATGTCTTGAAACACAATCCAAGAAGAAACCGTTATGATGATTCCGAGCCAGCCTTCGCAGCTCTGAAACAACAGCGAAGAGGGAGTTGGTGTGTGTTGTTCAGAAAACATTGAGTATCCCAGAAAAATGCAATTGGGAATGTCTGTATTTTCAAATACCTCATGCAAATTTGACTGCTGTTGTGTTGTGTAGGCCTAGTTCATATAAGATTGACATGTTTCGAGAACAGTTATTACAGGTCATTTTTGAACTTGAGAAGCATCCAGGGAGGAAACTCATTATGAGAGACTTCAATGAGGACATCTTTGTATCATCTACAATTCTCAAGTTACTGGAACGGCATGGATACACTCAACATGTGCAAGCAGCTACAACAGAAAAAGGTACATTAATAGAATTGCAAATAATGGTAAAGATATACAGATGAATATGTAAATATTAAAGTTATACAGTTAATTTATGAAGTTGTGTTTGCAAAGAAGGAGAAGGTGTTTATAAATCTAACTTTCTTTCCATTTTGGTGTAGAGAACAGTTACTAAAGCTATATTTATTCTATTTAATATCTCTAATGTGATTTGCTTGTTTATATATGGAATCCGTTTAATGACTTCTGTTTGTGTCCCTGCTGGATCTGTAAAATGCGATCATCTCAAAACAATGTACTGAATATATGGAGAGCAAGACTTAGTTTTTGACATTCTGAACTAAAATAACATACCACTTGAGAGGTGTGGAGTCTGAGATGCTGTCATGAATGTCACAGAGAGACATTGTTCAAATGTGGGTCGCTCCCCGTTTGGTTTGTAAGGTATTGTTTCAGATAATATGTTTATGTTTTCTTACTTCATCATTAACCACACAGTTTCAACGTAACTCTCAGAATGGTCAAAAAGCAAACACATTGCAACATCGAGAGTTTTTATAAGAAGAAAGTGATTGAGAACAATAGCCGCAGCAATAAGATTCTCTGTCACTTCATGTGGTCTCCCATTCAGTTATTGACCACGGGTATCACTGATTAGCTTTTGACTAAGACTATGAACACAGGTAACACAGTGAGCCATGGACTTTAAAGACTATGTCTCCGATACAAAGCATTTGACAGATTTGTTTCACCTTAAACAGCTCTGAGGTGTCGGAATTGTTTCGAAGCTTCGAAACAATCCGGCACAATTGCTTTGAGCGTTTCCCAAAGCCTCGCTTTGCCCATCCCTACTATTTATGGATGATGGAGGCCACTGTGCTCATTGGGACCTTTAAAGTGGCAGACATTTTTCTGTACCCTTCCGCAGATCTGTGCCTCAATTCCTTCGACTTCATGCTTGTTTTGTGGTCTGACATGCACTGTTAACTGTGGGACCTTATAGGTGTGTGCCTTTACAAATCATGTCCAATCAACTGATTGTACCACAGGTGGACTCCAATTAAGCTGTAGAAACAGTGGAAACAGAATGCACCTAAGCTCAATTTTGAGCTTGATTGCAATGGCTGTGAATACTTATATTATGTACAAGTGATTTTGTCATTTTTTATTTTTTAATAAATTTGCAAAAATCTTTTTGGTTGTTTGGTGGGCGCTTCGCTTCTCCGTGGCAAAAACGAATATGCAACTTTCTGAACCCGGAACGGGTAAATCCGGATGTGACTCAGCAGAAGTATCCAATCACGCCTCGAAAATGTAGTCAGATTGTAGTTTCTAAGAAGACTGCAAAATGGACGCTGACTTGGCTTTGTTGTTGTTGAAATTGTACAGTAAGTAGCCTACCCTTGGGTGAACTTGATGGTCTGGCCGTGGTTTTGATAGTCTCTTGAACAATGTGTTTGCTCGACCGTTTTAATGTGAGCCCTGTATGTGTTTAGCTTGGTTTGTTGATGGCTAGCTTGCTAGCTAGTGGGGGTTTAGCGTAGCAGTCACTTGCTACCGAAGATGCAGGGGGAGCTATGTCGTGAAAAATGCGAGCCCAAATCCGGCGAAAACCCAGAAACAGCGAAGGAATAACCATACCTGCATAGGACTTCTTTAAAATGTTTCAGACTCATCTTAAAAGAGAATTCCGGTGTGATCAGTAGCAGCAACTGGAATCCATGCATTTCCACTGAATTATTTTTGGAATCTGATCCCTTATCATACCTGTTAATTCGTACTCGTCGCTCGACTTATCGTGACTAAATTCAAGATGGCGGCGAACGGTAAACTTTGTGAAGGTACTGTCTGTATAAATCGTCTTGTAAATAAACTACCAGTGCTTTTTCAAAGTTCTCCATGTCTCGTTTTAAATGTCAAGGCCCTCAGAATTCTACCAATGAAGTATAGAGCTACTTTGAGCCTTGTAAATGGTGTAAAACTGATTTATTGGCATGGCTAGGCCAATGCCTAAGGCAGCCCCATCGAAAAACTGTTGGTAGCATCGGCTAACTAGCGCCAGATTTCTGAGTGCAGGAGACAAGCCGAGATGAGCTATTATGAGACATACGTTCAGACTCGGTATCATGTTTCAACACACTTTAGGTCAATATCACACCGGAATTCTCCTTTAAAATAGATGCTTTTTTTCCTTCTCATCAATCTACACACAATACTCCCAACACTCCACCCAAAACAACAGGTGTTTGGAGTGTTTTGTAAATGTATATATAAAAAAAGACTGAAATATTCCATTTACATAAGTATTCAGACCCTTTGTTATGACGCTTGTAATTGAGCTCTGGTGCATCCTACTTCTAGGAAGGATACAAGAAAATGTCTGCAGCATTGAAAGTGCCCAAGAGCACAGTAGCCTTAATCATTCTCAAATTGAAAAGTTTGGAACAACCAACAGTCTTCCTAGATCTGGCCGCTCTATTTCGTTCCTCTGATTGGTTAGGTCTATCCAAGTGAGTGCAGAGGCATTTTCCCCACTGTATCGTTTGAAACACACCCCATAATCATAGCCCAATGGAGCAATATCAGACTCAAATTCTGACTACAATTGAGTATGACAACATCAGGCTAATACCCACTTGCCTTCAAAGCAAAATATCCTTAATTGGCTAATTTCAAGTTGAGATAGCCATTGATACTCACTTGTTGGTGTAACATCACTCTCCATGGTAACGTTAACGTCCTCCACAGTTGTGATGGGTTCTGGAGAAGGGTTGGAAGTAGGTGGATGAGACTCCCTCACGCCAGGGTCACTAAGTGGTCTGCCAGCCAGTTTTTCCCGACCTCCTCAGAGGATTTCGTATCCCCTGGTACTTGAGTCTCATCTTTTTCACCTTTTTCACATTGTTCGATAGACCTTGTATGTCCCCGGGCAGCTAAATCATCGTTACTACGTTTAAAGATATCAGCGTTGTTGTGTTTCGAGCATTGAGAACATTGTTGGTGTAGGCCTAGTGTTGTCACAATACCAAAATTATGACTTCGATACAATACCTGCCATATATCTCGATACTCGATACTGAATCAAAATCCTAAAATATCTGGAAAAGAAAGTGTATTGAATCATTTGTGTTGAATTTGGTGCACTTTTGTAGCCTGACGTAGCCATACTCAATTCTAGTCAGAATATGGGTCTGATACTGCTCCATTGGGACGTAATTATGGGGCGTGTTTCAACCGATACGGGGGGGGGGGGTGGATGCCTCTGCACTCAGACGACCCCATTTACACGAGCATGTGTATTTTTATAAACGAAGACATTTCCCTACGTTTGAGCCTTTCATTTAGACGCAAACGGAGAATTCGCCCCGTAAAACGGTTATCCAAAAAAGCTCCGGCCAAAGTGTTTTTTTTTTTAAAACTCCGTTTATGCGTTTGGTTCTAAACTGTGGTAAATGGAGTTTTGGGCAGCCAACGTCACAGTATGCGACAGAAGTACACCAAATGTGCGACCAATGTTTACATTTACATGTTCTCACGTGCGACTTTTCAGGGTTCTGATTGGTTAATGTGAGCTTGAGGCTCAGTGTTGCCAACTATTTCGAATGAAAAGTAGCTAAAGCCAGCTCCAAAAGTCGCTAAATGTCGCTAGATGACGTCACGCGCTAATTTGCATATTAATTACGTCAGCACGTCGTACCCCCCCCCCCCCCAAAAAAAAAAAACGCTGATGGCCCTTTAATTCCCTTTTACTCCTTTGCTTTTCTCCTACTCATATAGGCAGCTTTAAGAGCCTAGTTTAAATATATTTGATTTAATATACTTGTATATGTATTGATAGGCTACACTTTACTTTCTGTAGCCTATCATCTAGACTACACTAGCATCAGGTGGCTGAAAACCAGTCATTTCCAACCTATTCACTGCTGCATCTGCTTTGCACTGCTTGAAGTCTGATTATAATGTGACCATAGGGTAGCCTACACGCAATGTACCCTTACGGCAATGGCTATATTTTGGATATATTTAGGCTACATAATTACATTACATTACATTACATTACATTTGGCTGACGCATTTTTAGCCAAAGCGACTAACAACATGGTAAACAGTTTAAGTTTTAGAGCAATTCTCAACAATATTAGGACAATTTAAAAAACATAATATATAGGCTTAAATGTCACTTGGACAGAGCGATAGAATTTTTTTTTTTTTTACTCAGCCGACAGTCCTGCATCAACTTGCATTGACAACATTGAAGCTAGGCCTACATAGCCTAAACGAATGCTATAGGTTTTTCTAACATTCACTGCTTTGCTTGTGAATGAAGTTGTAGGCTAGCCTACTTCCTTTGTTCAATTGTTGAACGATGCTGGCAAGCGTGTCCCTTTGTCCCTGTCATCATGTCATTGCTCTCGTCTCGTTGACTCTCTTGTTGTAATTTCAGCCGCACCTTCCAATGAGCGTTGTCTGAGCTTAGATCTATAGAACATATACTTCCTTGTAATAAAATGGGCTGATACTATATAGGCCAGTCATTCCTTTTATAGTCATGGTTCAACGCTTTGGGCAAATTAGCGATGTAATTCACTAACGAAACAGGCCTGAGAGGGGAGATTTTCTGACGTTTCAACAACGAAACAGAGTTTGGCATCTTTGCGAGAAGATTTTTCTCACGCTTTAAGCTGCTGCTGCAGTCAGCCTGGGCAAGCCGAAGGATAACGCATAGAGAAAACAAAAGTCGCCAGACACACGAAAAAGTCGCCAGATTTGTTATCAGTCGCTAGATATACTTTTCAGTCGCCAGAGACGGCCAAAAGTCGCTAAATCTAGCGACAAAGTCGCTAAATTGGCATCACTGTTGAGGCTATCCTTAGACTGCCACTGTGGTTTGGCGTGCTCATGACAGCATATGTACATGGGTTCATGTAAACACATTTTTAAAAACATTTTTAAAAACCGGTCTCGTGTACATGCAGTTTTATTTGCAAACGTAGATGGCCAGATATTCGTTTAGGGAAATACCCTGCTTCGTGTAAACGTAGTCTCAATTGGATAGACCTAACCACTCAGAGCAACGAAATAGCTTACCGTGAGGTGTAGGAAGAAAACACACAAACCATCCTTCTTCTCCACAAATCCCTTAACATCGTTGTAAAAGTTAGTGTCGTTAAACATGTTAAATAGCTGGGAAAGGGTTACATGGAGCTATTCCGACATGCCGCTATTAGTCATTGGCATCTAACGGTACCGATCCACTTGCACGACACGACATATGCATGGGGTCGCACTGCCTCCCCTGTTCAGTCGTGTGTGGGCGTTTAGTTTAAAATGTCAGTTACCAGCTCATATTCAGTTCGTTTTAACGTATCTTAAGTGTTTTTCCACAAATGGACCACAATTTTAGGCATGTACTTAACAGTATACAACACATTAATAGCCTAATCAAACTATGCAAGCCATTTCAAAATCTTGTTTTATTTAAACTACTCAATGCAATCTCAAATCCTCACAAGAAACACCAACAGTCAATATATTCATCCAAATCCTAGTTTCGTTTGTTTTATGGACTACTAGGTGGTCGTGGAAGAGATCGTTAAAACATTATTTGTCTTGTAAGCGGAACCAAAGTTTCACAGGCACCGTTGTGGTACAACAAAGGACCTACAACCTCGTGCTTTCATTGGATAGCCGCCTCACGTTCAACGGATTCATTTGCATAAAGCTGTGCATCGGCATCGGGACACGACAAAATGAAGTGAAGTACAAGTGGATCTGTACCGTAATTGTTGAAGTGGCGGCATTAACATTAATTTTCAAGCGTCCCACTATTGCGACAATTTTTTTTTCCATTGTCGGAGTAGCGACATTTGACCCTTTTTTTCAAACGTCCTGCCATTCCGATACAAGGTTATTAACAGTGGCGTAGCCAGGATTTTTCAACGGAGTGAACTTTTGCGAAGTAGGCCTAGGGTGGGCCTTAATTTTTTTATTCCAATATGGGAAGTAAAGCTTAGGCCTACACTAATCCCAACCTTAAACAACACACGATTTCATCACAGCTCAGATTCATGGCAAAAAACAATAAAAGGCTACATTGATAAATAGCAGGGGCAACAGGATTGGATTCTATAATAGCCTACGCACAATAACTTCAACCGAAAGGTTAGTCGCATCTCAAGGAGTCCAAGAGTGCGCCTCACACACACCAGCTCCGTTGAACAGTGTATTTTTTGTGTTTAAGAGCTAAAAAAGTTGATTAGAGAGTCACATTTGAAATGTTGGGGAGCCTAAATTATAGCCTATAGCGCGTGCATCTCAGAGGAAGAGATTTTGGAGAGAGAGAGGATTTAACCTAGGTGATGATTATTTGTTTCTGGTGGTAATTAGACTTGAGTATGGATACCTACGAATTGTTTTGAATAAAAAAAGACAACAAATGAAATGTGACCCTGCAAGGCGAAACCAGTCGTTTTGGTAAAATTTACAAAATTATGTTATTGTACTCACACGAACTGCCATAAACTAAGCTTTCCGATATGTATCGAGGGTATTGCAAATAGTATTGGGTATTGGATAGTCGCCGACCCTCATTAGATGTGGATATCTGTAGGTAAGGATAAAGAAACTAGGTTATCGCAGTTGCTGTGAGACATATGGCCCTTCTCCAGTCTCTCTCAAAATCAAAACACACCCAATTCACGCTTGGACTTTTCGATTAAGTTTCTAAATGTTGGGACTGATGGACACTGAACTCTGGGGGTTATTTGAACGTTTGTTGTGAAGTGGTTTACTGTAAAAGGAGCGTCGGATATCCCGCCTGTTTTTGCACAATTATAGGGCCATGATAATGCATGCGCTAGCCTAGAGTCGAGAGAAAGAATACTAAATAAATATGCAGACATGTTATGTGCAATTCAACAACTGCACGCATGACATATAAAAGATACATTCCTAGCCTACATTATTGTGTAGTAAATTGAGTTTATCCAACCTGCAGGCAAGCCAAAATGCGTTGCACATGGCTTTATCGTTGTCCTCTAAAATGCAATATAAGCAACTTGAATATATCGCACATCCAGTTTGAACACCATGATGGACACTGAACTCTGGGGGTTATTTGAACGTTCACTGAAGTGGTTTAGGCTACTGGAGCATAAGAATTCTAACCTGACTCTTGCTAGGCGAAACGAAATTCATCTGGCGAGAGTCAGGTTATAAGAATTCCGCCCGTCTTTGCGCAATTGGCCATTGATTGACGGCCATTAGTTAATTGGCCTGCACGCACAGAGTTTGTTTGATGCATGGAGTTTCCTAACCTCGTGAGACCATCCTGATCTCGCGAACTTCAGGGTTTCACTCGCAGATCAGTCTGGCAACTTTTCGTTAAAGAGAATTTGGAGCAGTTCACCAAACGAACGTCCAATCACCGCTGGCTTTGAGGCGGGTGTGACGCAACTAACAACATGACGGCATCCACAGACGAGATGGGCATACCTATTGCGCAAGTTTTATTAAAATTAGAAAGTGTTCCTGGGTAAGCTGTGAAGCTATGAGTCTCAGCCATGCAGCTGGGAGGAATGAACGACACAGACATTCTCCACGGCCGATTCCAGTTCATAATGGAGGAATATACTTTCTTCAGAAGTGTAGGCCCTACCGTGAAAACTTGATGGTAATTGTCGTTGATTAGGTTCATGTCACATACAAATGGTAAGTTAAAACATCTTAACGTTAGTTACGTTACCTAACTTAAGTTAAATGAAGGCATTAGAAGAACACTTTGTTCATCTAATTGGTTGATTTGGCCCGTCGATAACCAACAAAGGTGGTCATAGACAGATGGTTTATCCAATCAGCTAACCAGTATTTCCGCCCCTTCCCAAAAGTTCTTCAATGAAAATTCCCAGATGGATATGCGGAGCAAATCCATCTGGCGGAGTCAGGTTAGGAGTTTCCGACCGTTTTCCCCTGAGAGCTTAGAGAATAAAGTGAGGAGACCTACCTGTATTTTACATAATGTGTAACATTTATTCACATGGCCAGTTCAAAATCACCTAAGGTTTTGACTGAAATGTGTGCCGATATCAATTATTGGGAAAAACATTGTTTGGAGTGGATGGCGGGTGGATTGTTGATGTAGCTGCAGGTGCATATGACATGAATACAGCTCATCCAGATCGCTTGGAATACATCGTAGGGAGCGAAAAGGGCTTATACCTATGAAATCTTTGAGCAAATGTGAATAATAGTTTAGCCTATTAACAGGAGTGTCACAAATGAAGTCACAGTGGAGTAGGATGTTATATCGTCAGCTAAACTTTAGTCATCGATTTTGTCACTTGAAATAGGCTACGAATGTACCCGAGTCAAACTGTAGTTTAGTAGGATACATGGTCGCGTCAAAATCGATATTTTTCAAACCCTAAGAAGGCTCGACATAACTTGAAACTTTGATCGAAGCATCATCAGTGTCTCTACATATGAACTCGAGCATTAAGAACATAGTTCGTGTACACATAGTTTACTAAAAAAAAAGATTTTGGACAACTCACTCCTTGCAAGATGGCAGCGAGCAGAAAAACAAAACACTATATGATGCATTTTGGCGAGAGATGAAACGTGTGATTGTTTGCTGATAAGATGCACCCGTGCTTGTTATGGGCGTGCTGCAGAGAAACTTCTCTGTATGACGAAACGCCGGTTGTTAGTGATTGGTTCAAATCGGTTCAAAGGAACTCCAATGATTTTAAACCTCAAACTGTGCCCTCCCACCCGGAAAAAAAACGTACGCCTATGGATCTAGGCCAGACTCTCTGCGAAGTCAGAGTCTTTTTTCCAGGATACACGGCTTGTCCCCTGCACTCAGAAATCTGCCGCTAGTTAGCCAATGCTACCAACAGTGTTTCGTTGTGGTGCCTCGGGCATCGGCCTAGCCATGCAAATAAATCACTGTTTTATACCATTTACGAGGGTCAAAGTAGCTCCATACTTCATTGGTAGACTTCCGAGGGCCTTGACATTTAAAACGAGACATGGAGAACTTTGAAAAAGCCCTGGTAGATTATTTACAAGACGATTTATACAGACAATACCTTAACTCATTGAGTGCCTTTTCCTTCCCATGCGTTGAGTGCCAAAAACATAATATTACGTTTTTAGCTTTTTTTAAATTGCGAAACTAGACACTCTTAACATACCTTATATGTGATTTTGGGAACTCTGTGATGAATGGAAATGAAATATATGACGATCGTGAAACTCATGAAAACGCACAATCTGGACATTTTGGGCCCGTCCCAATACCTCCCCTACCCCTAGATTTTTGCCCTAACCCTCGTTTTTGCGTGTGCACTTGTAGGGCTAGGGTGTCCCATTACTTTAGGGAGCAAGGGGAAGTGCTATTTTCCCCTTAAAATCAACCCTCAAAACATAGCCAGGACCGATGCAGGCTTAAAACGAAGTGGGAGATGAAAGTACCCTGGATACCGTGCGAGCTCAGCGAGCCGGCCAAATTTTTCATATATTTTCGCAAATAAGCACATTAAAATTTCGGAATATGTTGGAATATGTTAGCTGGATGCACATCTGATGGACTGTTGAGTTTTGAACACTAATGTTAGAAAATATCTCACGAAGCTATCTGACGATGTTCATGATATCTGCATGAGTGCTTTGAGAGAGTCTGCCCATCAAATAACGTTATATATCTGATCTGGGTAGTTTCGTCAATATTTAAGGTGGGTGTTCTGGCGTTCACATGAACACGAATATCTTTGTTGATTAACTAGACGTAGATAAACCAGCACAGCCCACACAACAACGACCGCTGGAATGGGCATGTTCCTGAATGAAAATAGTAGCAGGCTACTACCGGTAGACACGTCGGCGCTGCGCGTGACGTAGGTGAGCACGTTCGCTACGCTAATTTGCATTTAGTGGTGTCCCAATTCATAGGGAAAGATCTTCACCTCCACTTCCCTTGTCGAGGGGGCTTTAATGTTGAGGGCAATCAAAACCAAGTGGAAGTTTTAAGGGGGGAGAAATGGGACGGGCCCTTTATCTTAACTCGGTTGCTGCTTTGGGTCGAATCAGTGACGCATGCACGTCAGGTCAAAACCAGGCCATTTTCGTGGGTCTATCACTAGGTGGCAGTCTCGCCAGGTCTCGCTGATAACTTCCCGGAAAGTTCACACAAGTAAGTAACAGGCAACACTTCATATTTCATGAAAGACGTTATATCTCCATTTCTAGAAAAAAAGCTTGGGATTTCTCAGGAACAGAGGCATGTAGAAATACACGGTTTGCACCCACCGAGAGCTTAAAGTCTCACCTTTTAATCGAGCTATTGTATGTGTTCATAGCTATAACAGAATATGCTGTGGCTGTACAAAAATCATCAACAATGGTCTAAATTGCTGGCACTCTAGGACAAAGCGCCCGAAAACAGCTTGGCATTCAATAAGTTAAGGAATTTTACCGTTCGACGCCATCTTGAATTTAGTCACGATAAGTCAAGCGACGAGTACGAACAAACAGGTATGATAAGGGGTCAGATTCCAAAAATAACTACGTGGAAATGCATGGATTCCAGTTGCTGCTACTGGAAGAAACTGAATGCATTTCCACTCGATTGTTATTTTTGTGCAGGGCAGCTGGGCTTCCAGGGGGGCCAAATCTCACACGTTCCACAGAGCACAGGAGATGAGAATGGTCTGCTCCCACCAACAGCAATGGTCTGATCTTATGGAACTCCCGCAACAGGCCTTGGAGGTGCTGGTAACGTCTCTGCAGAATGGTGACAGGGTAAGTCTGCTCCGGTAGGTCCAGTTGCTTAGCAGTGAAAGCATCTTTGATTTCATATTTCCTTTGCTGATGGGAAGCTGGTGAGATTGAGAAAGACACTGTAGCACCCTCAATTCTCTCTGTGCCTTGTCTAATTGTGCGCAGGACTAAGGACAGCATGAAATCGATGTTGTTGATGTGGGCCTGGATGAACCACCAGAGCAAGCTGTGGAATGTAAGTGTAGGCCTATTACAAATATTACAAATGGTTTGACGTTTTGGAGGGTAACTTTTGAAAGGTGGGTCATCTAGGCCTACTAACCACCCCTTTGAATGTGTGTTGATGTGTGGCTTAATGGGTGAGGTTATTTCATCAATGCAGGCCTGGACACACCTACTGTTCCACGACAAGGCAAAGACCCTCGTAACCCCCCATCTTACCAATTACAACATGTAATTCTCTGAAACCTAATACAGTATACCATAATTCCAACCCATGCCCATTTCTTGCTACGAGACAGAAGGCAACGGTTCCAACCCCAAATAAAAACCTTAAATCTAACCCTGAACCAGTAGGCAAGGGGCATGTGACAGCTGATTTGCAAAAAAGTTCTCACAACAAACACAGTTGCACAGTTTGTATCCCAATGTGAAGACAATAACATAATAACCAGCTGAAAGTGCCTGGTAGTATGTGTGCAATTACTGAAAGTAGGGGTAATAGAGATCATCCATCCCACAATGGGCGCATTAAATTATACTGTTACTGAAAACATGATAAAGTTAGTTAATCATTCATTCCCCTGGGTTGAAGAGTAAGAATCCAAAAAACATTTCTTTGTAGTAGATTTTCTTTCAGTTTCTCTACAAACTAATTGACATACAACAAAAACTGAACTTCTTTCTGTCATTCTAGGCGACCTCCGCGACGACCTCCGAGGAAAGGCATACCTTCCGGAAGCGCCGCCGACCCACAAATGCTACTAACATGGAAAGCATGTTTGAAAACTTCTTAAAATAGAATGAGGAGCAGCATAACGAAGAGCAACAGACCCTGCAGTCACTGTCAAGTGCATTGAATCAGGCCATGCAATGTTTTGAAAGGTGTGCTCAAGCTGCTGAAAGGCAGGCTCATGCTTATGAGATGTTAACGGGCATGTCCATGCAAAGGAGCATTCCTCCATTGTCACGTACGTACCCAGTCACTTCTAACCCACCTTCTTCACCCTACAACATTTCTAATTGTCCAACACCTACACCCTACTACTCTAACCCACCTACACCTCTCCACAATTCCACCAGACTGACACCTTCACCTTACCACATTCAACAATCACCATCAGATCGCACCAATCATAATGCATCACAACATGATCCTGCACTCAAGTCTGCTCACGAGCCACAATCATTCAATACTTACCTTAACTTGGATTGAAATATGCATGATTAGCTAATAAATGTTCACTATCACATTACAATGTTAGTGGTGGAAAGTGTGTGAGATCTGAGGGGTCTGGAGGTGTTGGGGCTAATGTGGGTGGTTGCATGGTGGGTTGTGTAGCAGAGGGTAGGGGATGAGCATGATGTTGAGCTCGGTGGAGTGTGTTGGGGGAAAGTCTATGTCTGTACCTCTTATTGGCCCATCCACTAGCTATGTGAAAAGCAAGTTGGTTAATGGTTGTAACTGTTGTGTAAGTGTATGTAGTTGTGCTGTGTAATGCTTGTGTAATATATCTATTGTGCCATTCATCCAAGTTGTAGTGGGGTTATGTACCAATGATCTGGTGTGTGGTGTCGGTAGGGCTGGTTTAATGAACTCAGTAAGTTTTCTAACTTGTCTAGTCATACCAACCGGAAGGGTTTGTGTGGATATGGAAGTGTCTGTTATGTGTTGGTGGTGTATTACTTGGATTAGTTTGAAATAAAACTTGGCACATTGTCTAGTGACTGGGTCTGGTGGCTGTCTAAGGGTAGGAATGTTAGGACGTGTTGAATGCATGTTGGCCAGTGTGAGGGTGTCAGTTGTGGGTGTAGTGTTGGGTGTGGTGTACAGGTAAGTATGGGTAGTTAATTGTATGCAGTGTTGAAGGTGAAGTATAGGTACAGGTAAGGTAAGTAAATGCTAGACAAGTATAGAATAGAGAGTTGAAAGCTATTGGTTTATGTGTGTGTGTGTGTGTATGTCCATGTGTGTAAATGAGTGAGTGAGTGTATGTGTGTGTGTGTGCGCATGTGTGTGTGTGTGTAGGTGTGTGCAAGGGTGTGTGTGAATCTATTTGTATGTGTGTGTGTGTAGAGAGGAATGGTAGTAAGACAAATAAGGAAAGGAAGGGTAGACTCAAGGCAGCTGGCAGGAAAGGACCAAAACAGTATATTACAAAAAAGCAAAATTATTGAAAGGAGTGGTGTGTGGTACCTTTACCTGTGGCCGTTGTTTGGAGTCTTCAGGTCTTGGATTTTCTGTTCTCCATGTTGGTTTCCGGTATAGAGCAAACAGATGGTTAAAACAGTTCATGCACAGCTCATAGCTGTTAGCAATGCTCAGGAAATGTCCACAAGATTGTCCATTATGGCCTATGTTTTCCAAGCGGAGGATCCACAGCCCATCTTTCCATGCTTAAAATCAATTTTATTAATTCCAAAAAAGTAAAAAGAACAATTTGCTCTGGATTAGAGAAGTAAAAGGTTCAATCCAATTGGTAGTTAAAATACTGTGTTGGTCCTTACTTTAAAATGTCCTGACGTTTCGTGACATTCTCACTGCATCAGAGGACTATCGTTGTAGATATAATAGCATAATAGAAAAGCATGTTTGGCGAAGTCTCTGGCCAGGGTCCTGAAGTGATTTGCGGTATCGTGCAGGAGTCAACTGCGCAGGCAGGAGTCGTGCAGGATTCCGCAATACACCCCCTTCCACTATGGAAGACGGGAGGCGTAAGGGGAGGTGGTGGGTTGCAAGCGGAGTGACGCCGATGCTGCAACTTCGGCAGATAGAGGCAGACTGCGAATATATAACCTGTCTGATTGAAGGAGGCGTGGCAAATTCAGTCATGCTCCTCCCGAACTTCCGTTTGTAAACGCCATTTCACTAGTTCACATTCCGTAATTGGCAAACAGATATAATAGCATAATAGAAAATCATGTTTGGCGAAATCTCTGGCCAGGGTCCTGAAGTGATTTGCGGGATCGTGCAGGAGTCAACTGCGCAGGCAGGAGACAAATTCGACGGGAGAGCGTGAGGTGCGCTAATTCCCTCAGATCAGAGAGACTTGATCTGATATAAGAGTGATAGGCGTCGGAGGACCACGGGAGAGAGTTTTGAGCGCTTGATCGGACAGGCCGTTATTTGCCGCGTTGGTGGCTGCACCATAAAATATGTAATGGCCTGCTGGGATTCCGATTTGCGTTAGAATAGTGTTGAGCTGCGTTTGAAACCAGAAGCAAGTAACGGAGCGTCCATAGTCTGGAAGATCTGGATCTTTCCATGCGATGGAAAAACGAATTAGCCAAATTGTATAGGGCTGCAGGAGAGTAGATGTTGAAAATGACAGCCCAAAAATGCAGATGTGAAGTTCAACATTTAATGCACCCCAATGTTTAGTAGGCTAGTAAAGCCTAAGCAATTAAAATAGGCTGCTGTAGCTAACTGCGGTAGCTATAACGGCAAGAGAAGTGATGATCAGCAACACATTATTAGAGAGGATTCCGAGGAACAGAGCAGAGCTACACGCATGTGCAGGTGCTCCCTTGGTCAGATAGGGAAGGGCTTTAATATGCCGACACTCAATGAACACAGAGGAAGGCGAAAAAACTCTGACATTTAAAGGAGAAGAATTCCTTCCTTGCCCTCTTGGCAATAAGTGACAGAGCAACAGCTCCTGTGTATCAGCTGCCTTACGGCCAACACCGGCATTGAGTTAAAGTGATGCTCCCTTATACATTTTGTGATCACCACATAGATTATACTGTATTACTATTTTATGTAGACATGGTCTCAGATGAGATGCCGATACGGTAGCCCATAGGGTAGTGGCACCAATCCAGGGAAAGAGGGATGAGGGAGAACCAGGGACGCGGTCCCTGGCTGGGGAAAAACGCAGGCTCGAACGCGGTTCGCGCCGGCGGGAAAAAGTAGCGACATGGTCACTACGGGGGAAGGGGAAGGAGGTTGCACAGCACCCTAGGTAGGCAAGGAGAAAAGTGGGGAGGGTTGATTAGCTGGAAAGAGAAAGAGGCTGTAGTAGCGGAAGGCAAGGTAGAAGGCTGCACGCGGGCTTCCATAACTTGCTGCGTTGAGTAAGCAGGGGGAAACGCTGTTTAGGAATAGAGAAAGAGGCCGCAGTAGCGGAAGGCAAGGTAGTGGGCTGCACGCGGGTTGCCATAACTTGCGGAGTTGAAAAACATGTTGCATGAACAGAGGGGGAGACGCCGGAGGAACGGAGCTCTGCGCTGCGGCGCTGGTGCTCGGTTGATCGGCTATAGTAGGAGAGGAAAGATCAACTGATTGTTAGAGAAGGTGACGTAGGTCTGCTTTCCTTGCGAAATGAGGGCAATCGATCCTACATTCAACTCTAAGCAAAGATATGGTCCGCGGAGTAGCTCTCCTTGCAAGCGGATTGACACCGATGCTGCAACTTCGGCAGATAGAGGCAGACTGCGAATAAATAACCTGTCTGATTGAAGGACGCGTGGCAAATTACGTCATGCTCCTCCCGAACTTCCGTTTGTAAACGCCATTTAACAATACCTCTATATAGTCGTATGAAAAAGTTTGGGCACCCCTCTGAGATTTCATGACAATTTGCTCTTCCTTTATAATAGAAGATCACAGCAACAAGATTTGTTTTCCTACAAAGATGTAGACATTTGAGTGTTTTCCAGACCAAAATTTTAGAGTAGCATTACAGTTTTATTATAGTAAAATAAAATGCAAAAAATGGGATGTGCAAAAGTTTGGGCACCCTTTTAATAGCATTCATTTCAAGACCTGGGGCCTGTGCTACGAAGGGAGCTTAACCTACCCAGATGTAACCCAGGGTTACTTTGTTAAACCGGGGTTGACAAAACCTGGTTATCTTTAGTGGTGTTAATCGGTACTACGACGCTGATTATGAAGTTGATTTGTTGAGCCGGGGTTAACCTCATTGGAGTTTGTGCGCGTTTACATAAAAGGGGCGGGTTGCAGCGCAAATCACCACTTTCAGTGATGACGCGTTCACCTTATTTTACGGATGAGGAATGCACAATTATTATGACAAGTTATGAGGAATTAAAACCCACTCTACGACAAAAATCAAATACGTCGGCAGTGAACAAAACAAGGCAAGGCTGTTGGCAACGTATTGCAGATCGGGTAGCCAAAATGCCTAAAAGTAAAGTTTTATGTCCACATGTTCTTCAAATACGGAGGATTAATAGCTTGCGGAATGTATTTAATGAGTTTAAATAATTAAATTGCTTATTTATTTTGAGTTCATAGAAATGCCTACAGATGCAGCACAATTTAGAAGTGGGCATATAGATTACAGTAATAAGGATAATTGAATGTTTAAGTAGCCCCATTGACTGATTTAGTGTATGCCTAATCCTGTGAACATTTCAGATGCAACACCATTGCCAAACGCACATGGCAGCAGGTGAAAATGAAACACAAACACATTATTCAGAATAGTGGTTTATATAGTCATAGCTTGCATTAATATTTCTTAATTATGAAAACATGTCTTTGAACACTACTGTAAGGCACCAGAGTGTTTTATAGTAGCAGAGGAGTTGGCCATCGCAAATAATAGTGGAAGGCCGATTGTGGAAGGGGTTGAGGGAGGCATTCGGTCGGATTCTGGTGCTGTGGAAATGTGTAGCCTTTATGTGCAGGGTACAGTAATATGACATTCAATTCAATACGTTTGTTAAAATGGTGATTTTAATTTATTAGGCCTACTATATGTCCGATTTATTCTTGCTCAGATGTTCAGCATAATGTAGGCCTATGTCCGATTTATTTTCGGACATACAGTAGGCTATTCTTGCTCAGATGTTCAGCATCACCAATGGAATACATGAATGTCCACGTACGGGCATTGCTATGAGACGTCTTCCTAGATCCTAGATCATCTGACAAAGATAACGAATTCCCTCGGCTGACAATCTATATCTTCATAGAGAATATCGTCCGGGTAGGCTATATATATTTTCTGGCGGTCTCTAAAACCCCTTGCCCTGCGAAGAGAGTCCCTGACGATTTGCGCTCCAATGTCGAATGGATCATCCAGGTACGCCGACATGTCTCGGGAGAAATTGTTAGTGGAGGGGTGGTACTTATAAAGGGTGTGGTTAACGGAAACCTCGGGTTAACTAAGAACATAACCTGGTCGGAGCAGGTTTGAGATGCAGCGTAAATTGCCATGGCAGCATACCTCGGTTAAAACCTATCCACCTTTCGTAGTACGGGTTAATCGGGAAGTTACGCCACACGTGATCAAGTTACTCTCGAAGTTACCCAGATAAGCCAGTAACCCCGCTTCGTAGTACAGGCCCCTGTACGGATTTATAGCTGACAGGTTGCAGCACAAAACTGCTTTGATTAGCTCGTTAGACCTTCAATTACAAAGACAGGTGGAACTAATCATGAAAAAGGCTATTTAACATAGGTAATAGCTGGCTGTGCTTGTCCTAGGTTCTTTCTTAGAGAGTGGCAACATGGGGACCTCAAAACAACTCTCCACTGACCTGAAAGCTAGGGATGGGCAAAGCGAGGCTTTATGAAACACTGAAACGTTCGAAGCAATTGTGCCGAATTGTTCCGAAGCTTCGAAACAATTCCGACACCTCAGAGCTGTTTAGGGTGAAACAAATCTGTCAAATGCTTCGTATTGGAAATGTATTCTTTAAAGTTCGTGGCTCGCTGTGTTACCTGTGTTCAGGCTTTGTCAAAAGCTAAGCAGTCATGCCCTTGGTCAATTACTGGATGGGAAACCACATGAAGTCACAATAAAGAGAATCTTATTGCTGCCACTAGTGTTCTCTAAATCACTTTCTTATAAAAACTCTCGATTTTGACCATTCTGAGAGTTTAGTTTAAAATGTGTGGTTAATGACGAATCAAGAAAACGATCTGAAACAATACCTTACAAATCAAACGGGGATCGAACCACATTTGAGCAGCCTGGGCTACCGTGCAAAAAACACCCTCACTTACCACTACACCATCATGGTTATTGCTTAAGAAAAGTCTACACTGTTAATTGAACGTGCGGGCACGCCTGCCGACACCGGTGAAATGCACCGAAGGTTCACTTAACTTTGGTCACATGACATGGGGATTTTGAACGATGTTTCGAAGCAGTGGTCACATGACATGGCTGTTTTGAACCACGTTTCGAAGCAGTGTTTCGAAACACTTGTGCTTCGAAGCCTCGACACTGATTCGAGATGTCGGTTTTGAAAGTCACACCCCTACTGAAAGCTAAGATAATCCAACATTATGTTAGGAGAAGGGTACAAAAAATTATCTGACAGGTTTAGACTGTCTGTCTCCACAGTCAGAAATGTAGTTGTGAAATGGAAGGCCACAGGAACAGTCCGTGTGAAGGAAAGATGTGGTAGGCCGAGAAAAATAGGGGAAAGGCACAGGCGAAGGATGGTTAAAATAGTCACAGAGAAGCCACAGACCACCTCCAGAGAACTAGAACAACATCTGGCTGCTGATGGTGTAGTTGTTCACCGTTCCACAATCCAGCGTACTTTGCACCAGGAAGAGCTAATTGGAAGGGTGATGCGCAAAAAGCCTTTCCTGAGTGTTCGTCACAAGAAATGTCGCATGAGGTATGCAAAAGCACATCTGGACAAGCCAGAAGCATTTTGGAACAAAATACTGTGGTCAGATGAGACCAAGATTGAGTTACTTGGTCATAACACGAACAGGTATGCATGGCGGAAAAAACACACTGCATTCCATGAAAAGAACTTGTTGCCCACTGTAAAGTTTGGTGGAGGATCCATCATGTTATGGGGCTGTGTGGCTATCACAGGTACTGGAAAACTTGTTAAAGTTGAGGGCCACATGAATTCCTTACAGTATCAGGAGATTCTTGACAAGAATGTTCAAGAGTCAGTCACAAAGTTGAAGCTACGCCGGGGTTGGATCTTTCAGCAGGACAATGATCCTAAGCACCGTTCAAAATCCACCAAGGAATTCATGCAGAAGCACAGGTACAATGTTCTGGAATGGCCATCCCAGTCCCCAGACCTTAACATCATTGAAAATGTATGGATGTATTTGAAGAAGGCTGTCCACGCACGGAGGCCAAGAAACCTGACTGAACTGGAGGCGTTTTGTGTGGAGGAAGGGGCCAAAATACCCCCTGCCAGACTTAGGCTACATTTATACATGGCCGGCTATTTTCATAAACGGACATTTCACCCTCTCCGTTTTCAAAAATAACATCATGCACACCTGTCAGTTTTCAGAGAAGTTTCCCCGTGTATATATGCCGTCAAGAGCATGCCAAACCTGTCGGTGGCAGTGTAAGGAGAAGCTCAATCCCACGTTAGCCAATCAGAATCCCGAAATTAGCAACAACAGAAACAAATCACTTCCTATTTCTCTTTTGAATTATATTTGCCAATGCAAACAGGCCTAAAGCATTTGCAAAAACGTAAAAATGTGTACCACCTTAATAGCATCCATAATCAGTAGCCAAACAAACTGTAAACATAGGGCACTCACATGACGTTAAGCATTTTCTGGCGCGTAATGTGACGTTTGAGAACCTAAAACCCCGTTTCTCCCAGTTGACACGACAACACATAACCGGCGTTATCATAAATCTCCACTTTGGCCGGAGTTTTTAGAAATAATCGTTTTATGTGATAAAAACGGGGTTTTCGTGTAAATGAGAGGCCAAACCGCAGGGAAATATCTGCGTCTTCCCTTCGTGTAAACGGGGCCTTAAGGGACTTGTCCTTGGCTACAGGAGGCGTCTATAGGCCGTTATTGCAGCAAAAGGAGGCAATACTAAATATTAATGGAATTATTTCTTAGGGGTGCCCAAATTTATGCACATGCCTATTTTTCTTTAAATGCACATAAATATGTTTCTGTTGGACCAATAAAAGTTATTTCACTACTGAGATGTTTCTGTTACCATAAGGTATAACATATGTTAAAATGAAGTTGCTGCTTCAAAAGCTCAGCAAGTGACAAACTTTTGCATATGACTGTAGGTATGTTGATGCAAAAGCGCCTGGGTGTCGGTTGGCTTGAAATAAACCCTTGTTCCAAGAATATTCCCCCCATTCTCTTTTTCAATAATGTATACTTCCGTATCTAAAAACTCTAATTTCTCAGGTTGCAGGTTGTACTTAACTTTGATCGAAGTATGATGTTGGTTGAGGACCTCAATAATAAAACTCCAGGAACTCAGCCTCAGTGTGGCTCCACAGGCCAAAAATGTCGTCCAGGTATCGGATATATAATGATGGTAACAGTTGACAGTTGGCTCCCAGTCTGCCATATAAATATTAGCATAGGTGGGAGCGAACTTCTTCCCGATTACAGTGCCGTGTAACTGAAGATAGACTTTTGAATCAAACTCGAAGTCATTTTTCGTAAGACTGAGCTGCAAGAGCTCAAGAAGGGCCCCATCTGGCCTTGTGGGGTCAGGAAAGCTCAGGAAGATCTTTTATTGCATGGATTCCAGTTTCTTCCAGTAGCAGCAACTGGAATCCATGCATTTCCACTGAATTATTTTTGGAATCTGATTCCTTATCATACCTGTTCATTCTTACTCGTCGCTCGACTTATCGTGACTAAATTCAAGAAGGCTGCAAACGCTAAACTTCGTGAAGATACTGTCTGTATATATCGTCTTGTAAGTAAACTACCAATGCTTTTTCAAAGTTTTCAATGTCTCGTTTTAAATGTCAGGGCCCTCGGAAGTCTACCAATGAAGTGTGGAGATACATTGAGCCTCGTAAATGGTGTAAAACAGTGATTTATTTGCATGGCTAGCCCGATGCCGAAGCACCACAATTGAAAAAGCTGTTAGCATCGGCTAACTAGCGCCAGATTTTGGAGTGCAGGGGACAAGCCGAGATGGGCTATGAGACATACGTTCACACTCGGTATCATGTTTCAATACACTTTAGGTCAATATCACACCGGAATTCACAGTGTGCATACAGTGACTATAAGAAGAGGTGTGTCTTATTAGTCCCACATAGGATAACTATTCTGCATTGGTTTGGAGTCACTAGGTCACATGACTTGGAAGGTATTGAAAAAAGGAGACCATTCTTTATGGGAAATAATGCATTTTCTTTAAAATATTCATATAAAATACAGTGTGCATACAGTGACCATAAAAAGAGGTGTGTCTGATGAGTCCCATATAGGATAACTATTCTGCATTGGTTTGGCGTTACTAGGTCATACGGCTTGGGAGGTATTGAAAAAAAGGAGTCTGTTTCTTATAGGAAATAATGTATTTTCTTTAAAAATATTAGTATAAAATACAGTGTGCATACAGTGACTATAAAAAGAGGTGTGTCTGATGAGCCCTATATAGGGTAACTATTCTGCATTGGTTTGGAGTCACTAGGTCACATGGCTTGGGAGGTATTGAAAAAAGGAGACTGTTTCTTATGGGAAATAACATATTTTCATTAAAATATTCTGATAAAATATAGTGTGCATTCAGTGGCAATAAGAAGAGGTGTGTCTGATGAGTCCCATATAGGATAATTATTCTGCATTAGTTTGGAGTCACTAGATCATATGGCTTGGGAGGTATTGAACAAAAGGAGTCTGTTTCTTATATGAAATAATGTATTTTCTTTAAAATATTCATATAAAATACAGCGTACATACAGTGGCTATAAGAAGAGATGTGTCTGATGAGTCCCATATAGGATAACTATTCTGCATTGGTTTGGAGTCACTAGGTCACATGGCTTGGGAGGTATTGAAAAAAGGAGACAGCGTCTTATGGGAAATAACGTATTTTCATTAAAATATTCATATAAAATACAGTGTGCATACAGTGACCATAAAAAGAGGTGTGTCTGAGTCCCATATAGGATAACTATTCTGGAGTCACTAGGTCAAATGGCTTGGGAGGTATTGAAAAAAAGGAGTCTGTTTCTTATATGAAATAATGTATTTTCTTTAAAAAATTCATATAAAATACAGCGTGCACACAGTCGCCATAAAAAGAGGTGTGTCTGATGAGTCACATATAGGATAACTATTCTGCATTGGTTTGGAGTCCCTAGGTCACATGACTTGGGAGGTATTGAAAAAAAGGAGACCATTCCTTATGGGAAATAATGTATTTTCTTTAAAATATTCATATAAAATACAGTGTGCATACAGTGACTATACAAAGAGGTGTGTCTGATGAGTCCCATATAGGATAACTATTCTGCATTGGTTTGGAGTCCCTAGGTCACATGATGTCAAAGCTATTGACAAAAAAGACTATGAAGGTAATTCAGAAGGTACTTTATAGACGGTCCCTAAGTAGGTCGGCTGGGAGCAAGTAGACAGGTCATCTGTTTGTACATTGTCTGCAAATATGGGGTGAAACTGGCTGCATTAAAAAAAAATGAATATCTGTCGAATATCAAATATCAAACTAACTTCACCTCGGTCCTGGTTGCTGCAGTGCAATGATGTAATCTGCTGGCCGTGCCGCGCGATATCGCCACAACATATGTAATTTCACAGGACATTACGATAAAAATCTTGTTTTTCCCTTACTAATATTCGTGTCATCCAGCTAATAGAAGACCTACGTTACAAAGTTTGAATAAAGTTTCTACGTGAAACGGTTCAAGCTGAATAGCAAAAACCGAAAGTGATCAGCGAAAGAAGAAGAAGCCTAGGAAGAACAGAACAGTGCATTTTCATGCACTGTAAAAACAGGGGCCAAATAACTAACACATTCATGTCATGTCCATTCAATAAGTTAAACAATGCATAAACACGATAAAAGTCTCTTGCCACACTTACCTGGGTCACTTGCCACAAAAAGACTTCTAGTGACTTTAAGAATTGATTGCACAATCTTGCCTCCAGTTGCTTTCTATTTTGTTTTTATTATTTGCGAACAAGTCTTACCTAATGGCATTCCCCCACAGATAACATCAGAAGAAAGTCAGAATAGCCATTTAAGTCATTAGTAACGTGGTGAGATTACATTTTGGGCTGGTAGATTTTCAAATGATTGGCACCACTTCTGGGCTGGATTCTCATACAATTCTATATATTATTTTTACGTGGAGAAGGTTGGCCTCAGACACTATAAAAAACAGGCACAGTGTGTGTGAGTGTGAGTGTGTGTTTGCGTGTGTCATACAATTCTATATATTATTTTTAAATGGAGAAGGTTGGCCTCTCCAACTGGAAACAGATACAGTGTGTGTGTGCGTGCGTGCGTGCATGCATGTCCGTGTGTGTGTGTGTGAAACCAGAAATACTAGATGAAGTCCGCTGTAGTTGCAAGAAGGACTACAGCACAAAGAGATGCACATGCAAAAAACATGGACTCCCTTGCACTGCCATTTGCGGAGAATGTCGTGGTACTAGCTGCACAAACTCACAGTTGCCTCATTTATCAGATGAATATGGCCCAGAGCGAAAGAACTAAGCAAAGAACAAACTAGGAACTGATATATGGGAGCCACAGAGAAGGGGTCGAGGATCCACGCTGGATTTAAAAAAAACAAAAAAACAAACAATAAAAAAAAAAAAACACACACACAAAAAACCCTCCCCTATTGTTGCTACCTAGTCGTGGTGGGGCAAGTGGAAAAGTACTGTAGGTACTAAGAGGAGACAATCTCCCCATTAGATGGTCAAGGAGGAGACGATCTCCTCATTAGATGGTCAAGGAAGAGACGATCTTCTCATTAGATGGTCAGATCTCCTCATTTGATGGTCAAGGGGGAGAAGATCTCCTCATTAGATGGTGAAGGAGGAGTCGATCTCCTCATTAGATGGTCAGATCTCCTCATTAGATGGTCAAGGAGGAGACGATGACATCAGCTGACTGAGATAGAGCAAGGACAAATACCAGGTGGAGATAAGAAAGCCCTCATTACACCAGACTGGAGAGAACCAGAAAACTCAAGGTTACACAGTGGTCTCATTACACCAGACTGGAGAGAACCAGAAAACTCAAGATCACACAGTGGTCTCATTACACCAGATTGCTGATTGGCTTAAAGGTGTTTTTGGGGATGGCATTGAAGGAGGTGCTTCTCGAGGACCAAGAAGCATACATGATAGGCCATATTATATATATATATATATATATATATAGTATTCATGGTATTATGTTCTTGACTAATGTATATTTATAACTATATATAAATTATGTTATGTATATACAGATTGTACATGAAAAAAGTTGTCATTTTTGGATTCCCAAGAGTCCAAGCAAATGGTGGATAACATTATTATGCTACATAGCAATATGGTGCATACAATTGATTTAGAATGTTTGGGGGAGGGGGGTAACCGTCCCGCCGGCGAGACACTGAAAAGTGCTGCATTTTGCTGCTTTACTGCTCTTGCGTGTGCCGCGGTCAAAGTTCAATCATGTTGAACTTTGACCGTGGCGCGCTGAAGTCATTGGCATTTTGCGCTGAGCCCAGCGGCAACCACAACAAAAATCTTTGGGACGTTACCTCAACCAAGAGCAACCTAGCGTCGAGTGCAGGCCATACCGTGTACAATGTGATAGCCCCTTTACTCGGCACATTAAGGAAATGTGCCGATTTACCCGTAACTATATGATAGCCAACCTGACACCAACGAGTTTCTCGCGTTGTGGTCCATTGGACGTAATGCATGCGAGTTCCCAAAGCAAATACCAACTGCACTAAAACACATGACCGAACAAACAGCTAACCAGGAAGTCCTTTCACCGACTGAAAGACGAACCTGTCAGTCGAGAGCCACTTCCTTAAATACAAATCCAGAGCACGCCCCCTAATCAACAACCTGTCAGTCAAGATGACTCAAGGGGAAAACCCATTTCACCACACATGGACACAGCCCCCCCCCAACTCTTAAATGCAGCTGTGTTAAACGGCTTCCACACACAGTTGCATTCCGTCAACGCATGCCAGTGGGTGTTCCCGACGGTAGCAAATGACTTAGGGTATAACCGTAATTTGATTGGCTGGTCCTCTCTGTTGTTTGCTTGTTCGTAATTTGATGCTGTCCGTCGGTGCAGCAACAACTGAACTTCTCAACGCGAGCGACGGGAGCAACGCGCCGCAACAGACCCACAATTCAGTTCGGCAACGGATGACGTAAGCCCATGTAAAGTGAGCGGGATGCGTCTCCAGCACTGCAACGCACCCAACTGTGTGCGGGAGCCGAAAGTCACCCTGGTGCTGGGTAGTGTACTCACGTCAGGTGGGGGAGAGGAGGGGCGCTGTCCTAAACTATCAACCCAATAAGCTGGGTTACAGAAAATAACCCAACATGAGTAAAAACAACCTCACACACAATGCCGACAGTCTCAATGTTTGGGTTAATAAAATAACCCAGCATTTTTCAGAGTATCAGTTTGAGCAGCTCTTTACCCTTCATCAACCCATGTGTCACTCTGGAATGAGGATATGAGGCTTTTCATTTCTCAAGCCTCTTCCTGGTCCCAGTCCAGCTCTGATGAATTGTATAATGCAATACTTATCATTAGTGCAGATCCGTTGGAGGATTTTAACATACATTTTGACAGTTGAGAGAGGATCCTAAAATGAAAGCAGAATATTAAACTGACTGCACCTTTGGATATAAAGCCCTTAGATCTGAAACCTATGGTTATCAGAGCAGGAAAGACCTAATGTGATCACGCCATCATATTGGTATGCATGGATGGGCAAAAATACATCAAATGTATTTTAAATAGGGCTGTCAATCGATTAAAAAAAATAATCTAATTAATTACATACTCTGTGATTAATTAATCTAAATTAATTGCATATATAATTTTTGCTGTGAAAGTATTTTAAATATTTAAATTCAAATGAATCATTGAATAATCAGCATTAGTGACATTAAAGTTCAAAAACTCTTTTATTATTATTTTCACTGTTCAAATAATTGCCATAATAATCTATGATATGACCTATGCTGAGGAAATAAATAGAGATGCACCGATATGGAATTTTAGGGCCGATAACGATAACCGATATTTATTGGTTTGTTGTGGCCGATACCGATACGATAACCGATAATATTACTCTTGAAAAAAAATTGTGAAAAGTGATTTGGGGAAAGCATTTAATAAGCATAATATTATTGCAGTAATTTTACCTACCACCAAATGATGGACAGAACTCATAATAATCCTCAATAGTACAGCAGTCAACATAACAGTAGCCTAGCCCTACAGTATGTGTGGCTCCTTTAAGTGAACCTGACGTCAGTGAATTGCGAGTGAGTGGCTAGAGAGAATGAATCGTTTTCATTTAGGACTAAACACTCATAAACGGCTCAGCTGGGAATAAGCTACAGTATAGCGACCAAATCAGAGTTTGTGAGGGAAACTTAGGTTTAGTTTCAACTGCGGGTAACTGAATAAAGCTGCAACTCCTCAGACTGTATCTTATGTCCGTCTACTCTGTTGCGCACAACCTGCTGCAGCAGAAATGAAAGGGGTTAGCCCCGAAGGTTTTAATAACTTATTATAATGACCTGTCTGGAACTGAAGCAGGAATGGTTAGCATACCGTATTTCTAGGTAATAATACAAAACCCAAGCTAAAGTAATGCAAATATAATACTAAAACACAACTTAGAACTAGGCCTACTTATGTACTTATCCCACTAACGAGTTTGTTTATTTGTTTCCCCGACCAGCGCGGTAAAGTGTTAACACATCAGCACAAGACGACTCTAGATAGGGCTGAGCTCCGCTCTGGTAAGGTTAAATGGCGGATCATTCACGAGAGGATTTTGAGATGCACAGATTCCCAAATGAACGCATATCCACAGATTTTGTTAGAGTGGTGAAATACGTTCACACCGCTGACATTATATTGAGGAAAAAGTATAGCCAACCAAGCTCAAGTAGCTCAGTGTAGCCAGACGGACCTTACGTAGGCCTAAATTAGGACTTAGGAAAATATCGGCGCAAATTATCGGCCTGAATTCTGTTAGCGGACCGATAATAATATTTTCATTTTTTCACTTATCGGCCAATAATATATCGGCCGCCGATATATCGTGCATCCCTAGAAATAAATTCAAAGTGCTTCAAATTCAAATAAATTCAAAATAAAGTGCTTCGGGAAGAAGTTTTTAAGGCATTTCAGGCCTCAGATATAACCTAGGGGACACAATGAAAATAAATTAACACTCCCCTCAATGTCAACACTTCTTTATTTGCATTGATGTGGTACTATAGAGTTGATGAACTCCGGTGATATGCAAATTCCTTGCTGCAGACATTGCAGAGGACTTTATTTTCAACACTTTATTTTTTATCAACACCATCAGGCTGTTTTTTAAAAGTAAATATTCCAATCAATGATCCAGGCAGCACGTTTTCTTCTCTCTCCATTTTATAGTCTAATTTTTACTGACTAGAACGGCTCGGGGGCAAAGGTCGCTATTTTACTTAGCCTGCTGTCATCCATCTAGCTAAAAGCCACCTCCGTCATATGCTACAATGTTGCAATGTTCTGAACGTCTGCATTTTACAGCTCGGATGCAACGTGACAGTTCATTTAAACTTCACAACGAGTTCGGCGAATTAATATACAAGTGTGATACGGCCAAAAAAATGGATCTACTTTATAGGTGTGCAGATAACATACGGTTAATGGTCATTCTAAATTACGTAGGACAATGGGAAATTCAACCAAGCAGTGGAATAATTGACAATATTGTCAATGCATGTCCAGATTGCTTGATATCGCATTGTGTAACACTGTTGATCAGGAAGGATCATGACCCTTTTAGCTGGTTCTTAACCATGCAAGTGCTAAATGGTGATATATTCACCCCGAGGGGCCTATCTTTCATTGTGTTGCTTTAGGTGATACAGGTGGCAACTTTTTGAGTAATGTTGCAGGGCAACCTCAAAACCAGTTCCATGTTTTCCAGTTGGTTCTCAAGAAACTTATGATTAAATTTCACAAGAAACTTCAGGTTGGTGTGAGAGGAAGTGCATTGTATAAGCAACCTACACCTTATTCATCTTGCACCAGATTATTTTCTTGAATCTCAGTATTCTGATCAGAACAAGTCTGGTCAAATTCAGAAGTCAGCACCAGTTAGAGGCTTCATTCACTATTTTGCACTGGTATGATGTCATCACATCACCAAAAGTAGGCTATAGGTTTTACCAAACATATTTGGCAGTATTTTCAAACTACAAAAATACACACCAAGAAGTATTTTGATACAAAATATAATTTTTTTTTCAACCCAATAATACCATTTTGTATTTGAAAATGTATTTTAAATAGATGTGTGTGTGTCTATATATATATATATATATATATTATTTTATTTTATTTATTTAAAACAGGGACAGCACATAATAAACATTAAAGGGGTGGTTCAGGATTTTGGACATAAGACCTCATTTCCAAGTAAGCAAGTGTGATATTTATCAGTGGAGACCGTTTTCAACACGTTTCATCCACAGTCCTTCTAATTGCAGAGTTCGCAGGTGCTAGGCTAGCGCAAGTCAACGGTATGTGCTAGCCTGCCACTAAAGACAGTCTTACCCACTCCAAAGTACACCCGAGGCAAATTCCAGACAATCGATGTAAATGTTTGTGTTGATAGAATAGTGTAAGAAATACAACTACCCTCGCATCACATTGCAATAGTTATACTTTGGTCCCTGAAGTTGGCAGTAGTCATTTTGCATCTCAGCAGCGGACTGATATTACCAAGGCTACCACTAAGTATCCCCATTGGAGTGCGCTTTACTGTTTACTTTTCGGCGCAGTACTACTAACAGGAGCAAGTATAATTCCGTCGTGGTAAGAAACTAGTCCCTCAAAATGTAATGCGATCGTTGGAATGCAAGGATAGAATAATGTTAGAAATAACAGTATCAATACAGACATTTACATCGATAGTCTGGCGTTATAATTGATTTGCCTCGGGTGTACTGTGGAGTGGGTAAGACTGTTTTTAGTGGCAGGCTAGCACATACCGTTGACTTGCGCTAGCCTAGCACCTGCGAACTCTGCAATTAGAAGGACTGTGGATGAAACGTGTTGAAAACGGTCTCCACTGATAAATATCACACTTGCTTACTTGGAAATGAGGTCTTATGTCCAAAATCCTGAACCACCCCTTTAACATACTGTATATGTAAGATTATAGCCAGTGGCTAATTTCCATCTTTAGTCCCTTGAGCAGGTTGATGGTCACTTAATAAGACATAAGTTAGATACATAAACATTAACAAACAACAAACAAACAATCAATGTGCAAATCAGAGTTATGACAGCAGTTTTGATTTTTCAGTATGCATGTTTTAGGTGTTCTGTAAATGAAGTAAGGGTTGACACTTCACGTATTGCAACTGGTACTGTATTTCAGGTTTGAGGTGCTCTATACGTTTTTTACTATGGTCCAAAGGCAATTATGCCTAAATACTCCCCATCCCTGTTGGTATGCAGGAGGAAAGACAAATAGATGTGGGAATAGATAATGGTCCTCTTCTTCCTCTTCACCCTAATTAGCTTGGCATGCAGAACAAGGAAAAGGAAGTAAAAGCCTTTCACATTTGGTTTAAAATTTATTGTGGGGTTTCTTGTATGGAATCTGAGAATTCCTGCGATCGGCTGATAAAGCAGGAGTGAAACTGAACTGAACTGAAGTGCTAAATGCTATAAGAGGGAGAGCTTCACAAACAGAGACACAGTCTGCACACAGACCTTCAACAATCTCTGGTGATCTGAGAAACACAGACTACACACCGACCTTAAGCAGCTTCTGGTGAGTAGAATCTCATGATGAGAACCAGGTTAGCCTATTATTATTATTATTAGTAGTAGTAGTAGTAGTAGTAATAGGTGAAGTAGCAGTAGTAATAATGGTAAGTATCACTACATTATTGTTTTTGTTGTGTTTGTGTCTTGGTGTGGTTGCTGTTATATTGAATTTCATAGTTGTAGTAATGGTGGTTAGTATGATTATGTTGGATAGTAAATGATTGATTATAAACAGTGAACTAGCCAGTGATTAAACTTTTTTTTTTATCAGATCACTAAAAGAGCCCATCAGATGCCCATTTTCAATGTTTATCATTTTAGTTTCAATGCCCAAAAAACACATCCCATCTCATACTGTACATGTCTATTGACTCGCTATCTGAAATGCTCTGTTAGAACTCCAGTGTGCTCTAATTGGTCATCTCTCCTTCACCCTATCATTGTGTAGTAGAAGGAAAATGGCGGAAATTCCAACTAGGCCATTTACATGCACAAGAACTTATTCGATGGGCATATCTCAGGCATGCGGCTGCCACAGACTTATTGGTTGCTGTCAGGATGTAAAAAGAATGAAAACATTTCTATATACTAAAATGCTTCTAAAATAAATTGCCTTTCCTAGCTTTAACTAGCTGCTTGTAGAGGGCACATTATTTCTCTGACATGGGTATGACACAGAGCTGGATTCTTCTGGCTGCTGGCTCCAAAGGCTGGGGAAATTACCGCCACCAGGTACTGTATGCCATACATTGTTTTGTTTTGTAAACAGTATAATGTGTAGTATACCTAATCAATAAGTGAATGTTTCATTAGCAATACATTTAATTTATACATAATGTTTTTAACACATGCTTCACTTCATAATAACAAATAAAGTTAAAAACCATAATCTTATCTAAATATGTTAATACTTATTCTAGGCAGATGTCTGCCATGCATACCAACTGGCTCGCCGTAATGGCATCCCCGATGAGCGCATAGTGGTGATGATGTATGATGACATCGCATCCTCTCCAGAGTGAGTGGGCTACTATGATTACAGTAGTGATCATGAATCACTGGCAGCAATGCTAATCCCAAAGAAGCGGTATTACATAGTGACCAGACTTATTTAACGTTCAACTGGTATATTTGTTTGGTGGTGAAATTATTTGCTTAGCAATCAATGCATTACTGCTATTTCACTCTGCTAACGCACCAATGAGTTAAGAAAGATGATTCATTGTTTTCAGTTACATTACAGATGGTTGTTTTTCCTTCAGAAATCCCACGAAAGGAGTTATAATAAATGAACCAATTGGCCCGAATGTCTACCCTGGTGTCCCAAAGGATTACACAAAACATGTAAGCTGAAATCCTTTGTTCACATGTTATAATACTAGATTGTCATGTTGTTGTGGTTTATTGTTTGTGACATTGTTTGGATAGGACGTGACACCTTCAAACTTCCTGGCTGCTTTAAGAGGGGATAGAGAGGCTGTAAGAGGCAAAAAAGTGATTCAGAGGTGAGCCTCTTCTGTATTGACATTTTTATCCAAATCGACTTGACATTGAAATGTATACATTTTCATCAGTATGTGTGCTCCCTTGGTATGAAATCCACAACAATATTATTGTCAGTACCTTCTTTTAGTTGAGTTACAGATGATATTTCAAGTAATTTGTGGGGCAGCCATTTGAAGATATTTCAAGTAATTTGTGGGGGAGCCATTGCTGTGGTATCAGGTCATGGGGGTAAACTATCACAGTCGTAACACGTTTTTGACAGGTCTATGTTCTAACACTACGCATTAAAACGTCAGACTAGGGTAAACTAGCTAGACCAACAAAACTCTTGCGAAAACATACCTTCAGCAGGTTAACCATCATATGGTGGTCAAAAAGCTGGTCAACCAGCAAACCACCGCTCGTCAAGCTGTTTTTTTTTTCAGCAGGGACTTTTTCCTCAACCATGACTGCATATGCATACTGTAAATAGGAGAATTTGTCGGTAAGCAGAATGCAGGAATGTGGTTTTAGACATGAGCTCCTTCGTACAGTTTGTATGGTTTGTATGTACATAACAAGCCAAGTCCATGCTATCTCCCCCAGTATGTCTAATCTTCACTATCTTGAAACCATCAATTGACAGTGTGACTGCTTATCATGCCAAGGTGTAATTTTTCCATGTAAGATTTGTTTTTAAAGATTTTATTCTGTTTTTTCTTTCAGCGATATGTATAACACCGTTTTTGTATACATATCCAGCCATGGAGCAAATGGAAAAATTACTTTTCCTGGTCATTTTGTAAGCATCACCCTTTGTCCTGTCATCATGCTGTGCTTGTTTGAAAAATGTTTGTAAATCATCTTTGTTCTTTCTCATGTATTGTATTGTTTGTTATGTTTGGTTGGTTCTTTTATTTTCTCTCGAAAATGTCATACTATTTGTATCCAAACTTTGGATACAGCACTTTGACACAACCTTGGTTAATTTAAAAGTCTTATTCCTTCCTGTCTAAATGTTTTCTCTCTCCAATTGTAGCTTTTTGCGGATGATCTCCTTCTCACAGTGAAAACTATGTCAAATAGGGGACAGTTTGCAAAGGTTTTAAATAGTTATAACATTTTTGACAATATAATTTTATGCACCAGTTTTATCGTTCGTTATGGTAATTCCATATAATGTTTACTGTAGATGACGTTGTTTGTGGAAAGCTGTTTATCTGGGACCATGCTGGAAGATCTCCCAAACAATATCAATGGTTTGTTTCCTCCATTTAATTTTTATAGTCTACAGTTGATTCATAATACTTAAGTAAAAGAACAAGTGTAACCTTTTGTGCTAAAATGTCTGTTATGATGTTTCAGCAGCTAAAAAAGAATAAGAAAATAGATAGATAGATAGATAGATAGATAGATACTTTATTGATCCCCAGGGGAAATTCAAGAAAGCAAAACCTTCTATGGGATTGCGGTGTTAAAAAAAGCTTACTTGATATTACTGTAAACACATGGAAAGAAACATGTTGATTAATAAATGGTTGTGCAATTTTATGTGACTTTAAGCTTGCATCAGATAATGAAAGACATGTGAAACACTTTTGTGTTTTAGTGTATGGAACAACAGCAAGCAGTCCCCGTCAGAGTTCTTTTGCATGCTTCTATGACTTGAAAAGACACACCTATCTGGCTGATGCATACTCTGCAATGTGGATGAACTTCGTTGAAAGGGTTTGTGACTAAAAAACATGTACAGGTGTTTACAGTACATGACAGGGTGCATGCAAGCCAGCATAAATCTTGAGGTGGAAGATGATGATGATGAGAGCTCTTGTATTTATTCAATCAAACATAATACAAGACATGATTTTTAATTCCTTGTGCTATTGGTCAGGAACTCATTCAGCAACCATACCCCTCACACATTTCACAAGTAATAATACCCAAAAACAAATAAACACAAAATTCTCTGGGCCAGATGAACGTACATTTGCGAACGTAGCGTTATCAGCGCCATGGACAAACTGCAGATTGCGAACTCTGTCCGACCCTAAGTTTCCGTCGTATTTATCAAACTAGTGTAAACTGCGCCTTTCTCCGCCCATAAACGCAATTTACGAACGTCCACAACTGAACGGCAGAGCCTACATACAAGCGCAGTTGAATGAAGTTAACTGATGATGACATTAGAAAGAATCAAACGTTTAGCGATCATGAAATAATACCATACATGATAAGATGTCAACAAGCAGGGAGATAATGAAGATCAGTAGTTTTACTCAAACTACTTGTGCACGTAGGCTATGGAAAATTGGTCAAATCTAGCAAGTAGGAAAGTTTAAGTGAATGACGTGAAAGTGAAAGTAAGACATTCGAAAGGCCAACGAAACTTAAGGTTGCTTTTGATAGTAGCCTACAAATACTTACAAAACAGGCGCTCTAAATAGCGATTCTGTTGTCTTTTAAAAGGTTCTCTTGTTGACGCATTGAACTGCAATTTGGATTAACACCTGCTTTTACAAGACGGAAGTATTTAGGCGCAGAATAGACGTGCGGTTTCAGGAGCAGTCTTTGTACATACCGCGGAATACATAATTAGGCGCTCTTTACGCTTCCCCTCCCATCTTTTTACGCTAAACTCCCACTTTCCCCTGGATCCTCCCATGAATGCATATGCATGACATGAAAAACGCAATTAGCCATTTTCAGCTCCCGCGACAGGCAGTTTGCGCTTTTACATCATTGCGGCCTGTTTGTACAATCCTCGCAATGAGTTTACATGCACATTGCAAAACAAATATGCCTGAAGTGGGCGCAAAAGCGCCAGTACATCTGGCCCTCTGTATTTAACAAATCTGAATGACACATCAGTCACATCTGAGATAGTTAAAGGGGTGGTTCAGGATTTTGGACATAAGACCTCATTTCCAAGTAAGCAAGTGTGATATTTATCAGTGGAGACCGTTTTCAACACGTTTCATCCAGTCCTTCTAATTGCAGAGTTCGCAGGTGCTAGGCTAGCGCAAGTCAACGGTATGTGCTAGCCTGCCACTAAAGACAGTCTTACCCACTCCAAAGTACACCCGAGGCAAATTCCAGACAATCGATGTAAATGTCTGTGTTGATAGAATAGTGTGAGAAATACAACTACCCTCGCATCGCGTTGCAATAGTTATACTTTGGTCCCTGAAGTTGGTAGTAATCATTTTGCATCTCAGCGGCGGACTGATATTACCAAGGCTACTACTAGGTATCCCCATTGGAGTGCGCTTTACTGTTTACTTTTCGGCGCAGTACTACTAACCGGAGCAAGTATAATTCCGCCGCTGCTAAGAAACTAGTCCCTCAAAATGTAATGCGATCGTTGAAATGCAAGGATAGAATAATGTTAGAAATAACACTATCAAAACAGACATTTACATCGATAGTCTGGCGTTATAATTTGTTTGCCTCCGGTGTACTTTGGAGTGGGTAAGACTGTTTTTAGTGGCAGGCTAGCACATACCGTTGACTTGCGCTAGCCTAGCACCTGCGAACTCTGCAATTAGAAGGACTGGATGAAACGTGTTGAAAACGGTCTCCACTGATAAATATCACACTTGCTTACTTGGAAATGAGGTCCTATGTCCAAAATCCTGAACCACCCCTTTAATCAACTTCACACAAAGCGTGTAAAACTATAGAGTACTTGAATTATGTCTGATAATAGCCACATGGTCTTATGGCTCTACATCATAAACTGTAAATAATTATGCTTTATTCTGTATGAAGTATGTATGCATGTATCTGTGTGTGTGTGTTGAAAACTATTCAAAGAACCCCTGATAATAACGTGCCTGATAGAAGGAGTGATTTCAGATTCAAGGACCTTATGAAACTTCTCTTTTAAAGCATCGACTTGAGGAGAAAACCTTCAAAGAACTGTTTGAGTACTTGGAAAGCCATGTCAGTACATCCACTCCCCAGCAGTATGGGAACACGGTATGTTAGATGTACAATGGCCTCTGGATAAAAATGTAAAAAATATGTAAGGGATAATGTATAGAACGCCGGTCATTAACGGAAAATGTCCCGACAGGGCGAACAGGATGTTCGAGGGGTTTTGCTTCGTCCTGAAGGGACTTATTTTCCGATGATGCGTTCTATACATTATCCTGCTTATTATGACCGCCGCTAGCTAGCGAAGCGGTCATATAGGGATTGTCAAAGTTTTTTTTTTTTTTTTTCCCGTCATCTACTTCCTGAAATTTTGGTCAACGATACCCGGGGCACCGAAACACCGGGGCACATGAAATTTGGTGGGTATGTAGCCCCACTAGACTTTTACGGAAAATTTTCGTTTGGTCCCCGGGGGCCACTCCCCCTCCGCGCTGGGCCCCCCGAAACCCAAAAAATGCAGTTTTTCCTAAATAACTACCTGAACCGTGGCACCGAGGATGAAGAAATTTTTATGGTATGTTGGTCTCAAGGGCCCACATCAACTTAGCCCATAATCACTCATTTGTGATTTGCACCCCCTCGGTAAAAAATGAAAATGCAATATCATTCTGCTTTAATCGCCCCTCTCTTCAGTAAAGACGTTCAGAACTGCACCAAATTTTATGTGTATGATTAACCTGACATTCTCTGGGGGTATGCCAAGTTTCGTAGAATTTCATCCATGGGGGGGTCTAAAAAATGAAGTTATGTGTACATTTAGTGACTCTACACTCATTGGCCTGTAGATGGTGGTGCACACATATACACATGCACACACACACACAGGCACCCACATACTATCGGTATTAGAACGGCCGATACATAATTACAAATTCAGTAGGATTAAAAGAAAGCCAAAATAAATATTCATCATCATCATCATGGCTGCATTTCCAGTATTGGCGATAAGTAGTCGTTTGTCCACTAGATGGCGCATCGTTGCAGTGAGACGTAATTTTGTTGGAAGTTAATCTAAAGTGGGTTGGATAGACACTATGCTTCCTACAAGGACAAGACTGTAGGCTACAGTAGTTTACCGCAGAGAACGTCTAAGGGTAGGATGATTTCTGCATGACATGTAATTCCCATTTCCTCTTGAAGCCGAAATAAATCTGATAATGTTTATCGGACATGCTTGTTTTTTACTGCAGTTACAGTAGGCAGGCTACGTTAATCCTATCAATAGCAGAATGTAGGTAAAATAATGTTACCGTTAGCATGGTTGAGTGATGGAGGCCAATTTGATTATTGATGTATTTGTAGAAAACCATAAATGCGTTTATAGGCTACCAAGCAAATCGATAACAGCACTAATTGTATCTTTCGACTGTAATCTCATTTGCTTATGGCCATAACCTAGGCTACTAACAGGAGCTAAGTGAGTTAGCCACAAAACGTTCGCTACGTGATGGTTTTTTAATGGAAAATATATAGGCTACCTGAAAGATAACCTGTCTATGATCCCGTGATTAGCTACATCTCCATTTAAACCAGATGTTTTAGAGCGCACGTTGAGATGTATTCAGGGCAGGGCTGTACCTACACATATTTGTTGCACGTGCTACAAAAATCATTCTTTGCGATGGATGATTTAGTACCAACGTTACACCGGTCAGATACAGTTTTGCCTATGGCTATTCCGTGAGACTGAGGCGCTTTTTGTTTGTTCGAAGTGCGTGTTTAGGGTGTGAGAGGGGAGTCGATGTGCTTTGATTCCAGCTTGGTAGTTGTAGTCTATGCGATTAAAAAACACGTGTGTGTGAAGTATCCAAACAATGATAACGCTTTCATTATGGCTGCTTTAGCCACAGACCTTGAGCTACTGTACAGTGGGTTGGGTTCCATTTAGAAGTGTCCACTTCATTCGCCCTTTCCGTGATTCACAGCTACGTGAAATGAATTACTACTGATATGCAAAACTATTAACTTTTCGCCAAGAGGTGGCAGCTTGATACTGTAAGGTGTAAGCCATTGGTTCCAACGGAGATTTTATTTGGGTCGCCAGCATAGCCTAGTGACAATTTGTGTTGTGTAATAGGCCTAGCATAGGGCCTACCTTATATAGCTTATAGTTTGTTAACAGTCACGGTTTTGTCATAACTCCCTCTATGCATTTTTGCATTTAGAATAGCTCTAAAACCGGGGGGCGAACACGTCGCAGGGGGGGCGCCAGTGCGTGGATATCTCAATCGCAAAATTAAACAATATTTCTATCGGGCGCCTACCATGGACTAGGCTGGGTGAAAATCAAAAGATTGCGTCAAAAGATTGAGCTTAACCATGGACCTCATGGTTGCAAAATGCAAGGGAACATGAATCAGCATATTATTTGCACAAACAATAACGGAGAGTAGCTCTTCAACTTTGCCCGTTAAAATGTGTATGAACAGTCTCGCAACGCATTTCATGAAGGCCCTTTTGGACATGTCAGTTATTTGCACCACTGGGTAAAACGGCATTTTGTTTTAGACTACTGGTATTTAATTTGTGCATTGACAATAAAGCTGAATATCATTTGAACTAGATGACTAAACTTATGCATATGTAGAAGAAGAAACATTCACAAAAATCCATGACATGACCTCTCTTCTTGATAGCTGTTGAAAACTGCATGGAACTGACAGGGATTGTTTTGTTTAATAATAAATAAATAAATACATTATGCTGCTACCTTCTGCTTTTCCCAAATACAATGTAGCCTACAGGTGTACCTTTCATCAGTCCAGTTGCAATGGATGGACTGTGATGAACTGCCCTACTTGTGATTGTTTAGAGATTTTAAAGGTTTTATAACAATTTTACAGATTTTTTGGCCCAGAAACAAATCAATTCACCTTTGCAGCGCCAGTAGGCTACTTTGTGTGCGGAATGTGTGCAAACACACATTCCAAACAAGCATACACAAAAGTTTCAAGAGTGGGGGATGGAGTAGAAGATGGAGACAAATTCATTAATATGATTTATTTTCGCGGAATGGATGTGCAGGACTGAGCGGCGGTCATATTTTGTACCGCTACGCGGTACATCTAGTTACACGGCTACTTGCCATGATATGACTCTTTACATTTAATTGTTGCTGACCGTTTCGTGGTGGCTTTTGCTGAGAAACTAGTTTGATAGACAGATAGATACTTTATTGATCCCCAAGGGGACACACAGCTGAACTAGAATCAAACATTCCTTACAATACAGCTGATCAACTGTCTGCTTTCACTTTTAAATGAAGTATAGTATAAGTATATATACTCTTTTGATCCCGTGAGGGAAATTTGGTCTCTGCATTTATCCCAATCCGTGAATTAGTGAAACACACTCAGCACACAGTGAACACACAGTGAGGTGAAGCACACACTAATCCCGGCGCAGTGAGCTGCCTGCTACAACGGCGCTCGGGGCTCTCATCAGTGTCTTGGTGCCTTGCTCAAGGGCACTTCAGCCGTTCCTACTGGTCGGGGTTCCAACCGGCAACCCTCCGGTTACAAGTCCGAAGTGCTAACCAGGAAGCCACTTCTGCCCCTAGGCCACGGCTGCCCCGACAGTTAGCAGGCATGAAAACTCCTCACCTTTCGCCGTTTTGAATCCAAAATAGGGGACTTACGTGGTTCGCGCAGATCCGATGAGAAAATATTGTGGGGGGGGGGGGGGGGGGGGGTATGGGGTTCCAACTGAGTTTACAAATCACGCTCAGACGCGAACGCATCTTGATGCGTTGTGAGACAAGAGCCCAATTAAAAACGTGTCTGATCCAGCAACGATTATGTGAATGCAGCCCCTATGCATTTAACCTATTAAACAGTGGAAGCTATTTTTTTTTTGCCGCGGATGCAACGCGAACAGAACGCTTGCGCTGGAATAGCCTCCCTGTTTGTGTACAGTCTGAAATGTCAGCTGGAATGTGAACCCGGCGAGGAGAAATGCTTATTGATGTCACAGGTGGGCTAGTTGAAACTTTCAACTTCTGTCAGAAAAAGACGTTGAGATTGGTGTAGCAACGTAGCATAGGCTGTTAAAGTTAGCGATGTTGGACAGAAATATAGACATAACGAGTTCATTTGATGAAGAATACGTGCAGTTTGAGCCATCTAGATCGACAAAAGGTGAAGCAAATTGGCATAGTCTACTTTATCAGTATAGCAAAGGCTAATGTGAATAACTAAATAGTTGAATTAAATGCTCCTAAACTGGGCTAGTGCGTTTTGTCGAGTTCAGAGACAAAAGCAGTGTTTGACAGGGTAATGCTGTCTTTTAAGAAACGTTCAGTGGCCTGATCAGTAGGCCTAGTCTGTGTCTACAGGGTTTAACATGTAATGTGAACACTGTTCACACAACTTTATTGGTTGGTTAAACACACTAGCACAATGTCACAATCTGTAAGTAGCCTATAGGCTGCAGGTTAAAACATTTCAAACCAATTTTACAAATTAAAGCCTAGTCTACCCTACCCAGTTTATTTATTACCTGGTTTGGTCCAAATATTCAGACTTATCTTATTCAGACTTATTCTAATAGTCTACTATGAATGTCCATTAGGCCTATGAAATCTTCAGAAATGTCTGATAACTTCAGGCACAAAGAAATAAATAAAGAAAGAAAACTCATGTAGATTACTGAGGAGGAGAGGAGGGCCAGGCTGAAGCATGTTGCCAAACAGCGCAAGTGGGCCCCTTCACACTTAGGCCCAAGCCAAAAAGAAGAAATAAAGGTATTTTTTTGTAAAAATTAGTCATTTTGTAGTTTCTTTATAAAGAAAACAGCCAACTTACTCCATGGAAGCTATGCACTATTGGCAACAATGTCAATCGCGCTTGTTTTGCTATGAAACGGCCATTTCCCTCTTTGCGCGCCCTTCTCACCTTTTTCACCCCTGACCCGTTTTCATGCCTGAGTTAGGCAAACGCATTTGCACACAGCTGTTGCAGAAGCGAGCTTGTGAGCATGTTTAAGGGGGCACCAGGATACCAGGAAGTTCCAATGCAAGAAGTGACCGGACTACTTGCGGAGTGATATGAAAGACGTGAATCTGTAGCACAAAACCTGTTGACATTGACAGCGGTAATTATATGTTTTCAGCGGTAATTACATGAAAATATTTTACCGTAGAACATTGGGAAATCCCATTCAAGTCAATGGACCGTTCTACTAGCATTGTGAAGAGCCGTGTAATAAATACATGTATTTTTCAACACACTTAATACTCAAATTGTGACAAGCCTAAATGTTTATCCTAGGATATGAGTGAATGGAGTCTGAGTACTTTCATTGGAGTTACTCCATTGGATTTCCAACCCAAATCACAATGCTGTTTGACTGACCTGACTGAGAACCATCAAGTTCCACAAAAGATCCTCGAAAAAAAAATCGAAATGGAAAGAAATCCCAAAAGGAAGTTAGCCTTGCAGAAAGAACTTGACAGATACAAGCAAGTAAGACATCAAAGTCATTCATATTTACAGCCACGATAAACATTAAGGTGTAAATGTTACCTAATAATCCACAATGACAACATTCTCATCTCATCCCACAATTAGGTAAATGTTTAATTTCCATGACATGAAGATGCTTGATATTTAATAAAGCATCATAGATGATAACCTTGCTTTATCCCTCAAACAGACAAGAACAAGCTTTGGCAAATCTTTGGAGGAGTTTTACGAACATTGCGGTATTGGGGCTATTCCTGATTTGAGCAAGTCAAAGGTGACTAGATGGCAGGACATCAAGCATGTGATGGACCACTTCAGAAAAATTTTACAGGATGTGCATGAAGATCAGGTATAGTGTTATTCATTTCAATTCAAAACATTCCAGCAAATAGTTTTGTGCTTATAAGAATATATATATTTATTGAAATGTAAGTATGTTTATTCAGGGGTGTCAGTGTGTATTTTTCTACATTTATTTTCTGTCAGTATGAGAAAATTATATGTAAGCAAGATTACACAAAAGTGCCTTGACCACTAGGTTGCACTATAGAGTTAAAAAGATCTCCTAACGCAGGGGTTATCCATTCAGTTGCCGGGACTCCATAGTGAATACTATCAAAGGCCCGCTCAGTAAAACTAAATGCATACATTTAGAGTAACCATGTAAAATTAAATGAGCATAAGAGAAAGTAATAATTGAATAAAAAAAATCACATCATTAACAAATGTCTCTCTCTGCAGCTGGAGGTTGCACTCAGTGCCATTCCATCCTTTGTGCATGTCATCGAATCAGGATTGGAGCTCAATCAGTAAGGATTTACTTTCCTTTTCCCTGCTCTCCATGGACCTTCATGGCAATGATGGGTTAATGGGTTAATTGGCTGTGGACTCCTGAAATCCACACCGCCTGTATCAGTGTATAATTAGAACTAGATGCTATTCAAACCCTGGTGTATATAGCAATGTGTGCTATTTACACCCTGGTGTTAGTACTGATGTGTGTTGGTTTTTTTACACCCAATGTGTGCTATTTACCGTATTTTCCTATATAAGTCGCTCCGGAGAATATGAATCGCATCAGTCAAAATATTGTTGGTCTGAGCTTTGGAGGTGTAATGGTTGGCTGAGGAGAGCTGGACCGAAGGCAAATAGCAGAGAGGCATGCTTAGAAAAATCCAGGAATCTTCTATATAAACTTAGGAAACCACGATACACCATCAACCTAACAACGTCAATGACCGACAAAGACTGAGGGGAAACAGAGGGTTTAAATACACAGGGGTTAACAGGGCACAGGTGAACAAGGGAACAAGAGATAGGTGGAAACCATAATTAAACTAACAGAGGATCGAGTGAGGGGTAGAGACACAAGCACATGGAACAGAGACACATGGCAAACAAACAAAGGAGCACAAGACACAGAAAGTAAACAAAGCAAACAGGAAGACACAAGAGGAGCAGACATGATAGAAAAAACACTAGACAAGAAAAGACAGAACAGGCACGGACCCTTACAGGTGGGGACACTACCCAGCACCATTTCCTTAGTAACCGTTATCACGGTAATACAAATCCAGATCCAAATTTAGTTCCTATGCAGAGGTGTGTACAGCTGTGCATGCAATGACCATCCTGAGGGGTATTTCACAATGGCAGACTTAAGACATCCAAGATAAGTGATAAAGCGAGGTTTTACATAGCGTTGTCTGGTCATCCTAGCTCAACTCGTTTCACTAATGCCAATCCAGGATGAGTAGGAGCGACTATGTCAAGCTAGGTGTAAGTAATTCAGGATGTGTGTGCGTTCTTGTTTCTGCTCCAAAGTGCCCACGGTTGGAATAAAAAAGACGCGGAAAATAGCGTCATTCACACAAAGTGGACAACCGCTTTTGATATAGACTAACAATGACGCAAAGTTGTCCTTTTTGGAATAGGGAATCATGGCTATTTCTGTAAAACAGCAGGAGTAGCGTGGTAGACCAACTGAATGCAAATTTACGTATGCACCCACGTGTGAGTGCTTCCTTGTCTCGGCACGCAACGTCATTAAGAAAGCGCTTGCCACTGCAAGGATGCACATAGTATGATATACCTTAATATTATAGTTGAAAATACCTTCGAAAACTTGCCCCTCCACTTCCAATCAACTACAGTAGGCTATTCATCAAACGTCTATCAATAAAATAAGCAAACAATGAGTACCTAGGCCTATGTTAATAATTTTAAAATGCTATCACAATTAAAATAATAACCATATGGTAGTAGGCAGACAATCTGTTTTGTTTTGCAAGCAAATACATTTAGCAAAATGGAATAAAGCTCCTTAAAATTAGCACGGAGGTCTGATGTGAATGACAGCTAGCTGAACCAATAAGACGACATAATTACCATTAGAATTAACTTCGCTTGGCTGTTAGCCTGGTTGGGACCAGGCTAAGTGCAGAGAATAAATCCCCATGGTAACTTATGTGCCATCTCTTTTGTGAAACCAAGTCAAGGCTACATTCATCCAGGATAACCTAAAAATCCCAGCTTAATCCCTTATCTAGGTTTTGTGAAATACCCCTCTGATCTCAGGAGCTCCATTTTATTTACTTGCAGATCAGTCTGGCTACTTGTGATGGAGAAAATTAGGAGTCGTTTGCCAAACGAATGGCCAATCAGCGTTGGTTTTGAACAGCAGGGGTAGCCTAGCTTCTGGTTGTATTTTCGTCGACGCTCTGTTAGTATGTCATACGCTTCTGATCGTTGATCTGATTGGTTGATTTGGCCCGTCTATCACCAACATGTGGTGATAGACAGATGTTTTTTTCAATCGGCTAACCAGTATTTTCGCCCCTTCCCAAAAGTTTTCCAACAGAAAGTTCCCAGATGGGTATGCCGAGCAAATGCGAAGCAATCCATCTGGCAAGGTCCCCCAAAAAGGAAAATCTCATGTCACATGTATTCTGTGCTTTTTGCAGCTACTCTTCCTCTCAGAAGGAGAACAGTAGAGTCAGAATAGGGGGGCTTAACAGTGTTGGCTTACTTAGACCCAGAAGAACAATTATCAAACATGATTTTGTTTAGTGTTAGATTAACTTTAATACTGTGACATAGGCCCAATTTCTGAAAACATGAATCCAGTAGAGATCATCTTAGTCTGTAGTTTTTCCTGTGTTTGTGTTTCCGTCATGCACCAATTCTGGTGCTGACAGTCCTCGTTCACTGAATTTATTGTGGTCAGGAAACAGTCTATTGTCCCTTTGCCCATATATCTCCCTCTTTCAGCATCATTGATGGGATAAAGAAGATGAAGGATTTTCATGAAGAGACCATGAAAGCTACTTGCACGTGAATTGTCATTCCTTCTCCAGTCTTGATAGGCTCTTTGGGTTAGTTTATTGCATTATGTTCATGTTACGTTGATGAAATGTTAGGTAGACAACTTGAAAAAAAAACATTGACCTCAACTACATTGTTGTTTTAATGAGTAGCAGTGTCAGGTGAATACATTTATTTTTTTTCTGATTCTATTACATGCTGTTTCGAAAAGTATTTAATCATTAATTCTACATGGTCAACACTGCTAACTCAGCATGTATACTATTGTCTGCCATTTTACTTGCAGTAAAGATTGTAATGATTTATCTCCCCTGTATTTACTTTGGAAGTGTTTAAGGTTCATACCATTTCTTTGATGTTTAAAATGATAAAAACTGACCATGTCTGTTTTTTCTCCCACAGTACGCAGACCCATCCTGGTCTCCTGTCTGCACACCTTCAAGTGTAACTCCAGAGTACATACAACCTGGTTCTGTTTACGGTTGACAAGTTCAAACTTTTTTAATTGAGAGCAAAATTACATTAATTGGTGGGGTTTTGAGCAAGACCATTTTGCATTAACACTGAATGGGCTGACAGTGAAGGCAGCTAGCACGTCAAAAAACAAACGCTACTGTATTTTATACCACTGACAATGCTCAAAATATAATTAGAATAGAGATTTATTGTCATTGCACAGTAATACAGCGAAATTCAGTAACTACACGTCTGTGGTAATGTGGTAAGGGTCTTTACAGACAAACTGAAGTATTGTAAACTTTGAAAGTGTACAGAGAGGTTATAACAAGACCTGTATCTGGCCGAAATAATACCTACAGTAGCTTCTGTTCCTGGCAACATACCCAGCTTCTGTTCCGGTAGCATTAAATCAGGGGGCGTGTTCGATCTGTTTAAACAGGTATGTTTGGATTGTAAGATTCAGTCAGATTTGCTCTCAATCAAAAGTTCCAACTTTTGTAAACTACTGTAAACAGACCCTCAGTCGTTTGTATTCTGGAGTTACACTTACACTTCCTTCGGAACCAAGTATCCATCTATCTATCTATTTCAATCAATCAATCAATCGTCCTGAGAGAGCCTAATTCATGTGCTTCGCCAAATATGATGATCTCATCCCGAGTGTGATTTTTGCGTGACATTTTACTGGAATGTTTTTAATATCTGGGTTCTCCCTGGTGGCCTGTATTGTGATATCTGGGTTCTCCCTGGTGGCCTGTATTGCTCATTAAAACATCTTATACTACTATAACTACTGTTGTGTCTGCTTTTGAGTCCAGAACATTACACCCCTGGCCTCACTGGCCGTGACACATAAATGGCCAACAAATTGAAGTTTGTAATTTGTTGAAACTCTTCACTTGTTTTTTTAAAGCAACACCAAATAACTTTTCCTCTGTCGCACGCACTATTTGTTTATCCAGCACCAGCTTTGCAAATAACAATGTCCACAGACTAATAGAATAGGTAGAATATGTTGCATGATTTTATGAAAATGTTATGATCTGCTACGAGTACCCACATACCGCCTACCATGGCCAAAACTGGTATTATGACACCTGTCAAGCTGTGGCTAGTAATTTAGCATGCTAATTCAGGTTGATATCTCTGCAGCACTATACCTTGTCATTTTTTTAATGACATCATCGCCCTTATTTCTTCTCATTCTTTTGATGCGTGTAGCTCATTTTTTGGATATTTTTACCTCAATTCTTTAACACTTTGCACAACAGGATATTAATGTTATGAAGAAAAAATTAGTTAAATAAGTATGGTCTGCAGGTGTCAGTCTACAGCTTCGTTAGCATAGATAAATTGTTATTATTAGAAGCAGCTGCCATTGCAACTTTCTTTCTCAACAGTGAGTTTTTAAATTATGGATATACTCAAGCAAGTCTTGACTCTTTATGAACAAACCACAAAGCAATAGTGAAATTTCGTTAAATAAATTTTCTGTTAGGCTATGTGATGACACACCATTTTACTATAGGCCTTTGCTATTCAGTTCACCATGCTGACTTTTTCAAAATCAAATACTAGTTTGTGTTCTTTCTGGATTTAAATGGCATTCAGAAGGTCAATGAGAAAGTCCACGTTTCACGTTTTCATATTATGACTGGAATGAAATAATAGATACATCAGACTCTGTAAAAAATGTGTGTATATGGATGAATGGTGATTAAAAGGGGTGTGGGCCGTAGCCCATTTCATGGATGATTGTGGAAATATGCTAAAGCAGAAGGATTTCTGTATGAGATTTAACCTTAACTGTATAGCAAAGAAGTACAGTAACATTTATTATTATTATTTATTTAAAGAGGAATGCCTCTTGAGATGTGGCATCTCTTTTTCGAGAGGGTCCTCGATAGGACTGGACAAAGACAAAGGTACAAGGACAAGATACTACAGTACAGTATACAACATACAGTACACATTCACTCACATACAGCCCCCTTCCCCCACCCCCAACCCAACAACTCCCATTCCCTAATAATACATACATATCAGGGCTCTACACTAACATTTTTTCCAGGAGCACTTGTGCCCCCAAGTTAAAAAATTTAGGAGCACAGACAAAAATTTGGGAGCACAGTCAGTTCTGTACTTAACTTAGACATAATCTAACATTACACTGCAGCTAACAGTTAAACATGCCAGTGCACCAATTGCGAATATTAAGAATGACTGACAACATTTAGGCTACAGGAAACAGGATTTTAAAGATCAGTGCCTACTTTATTTTCAGTCTGTTTTATTTTCCTACATTTTGTTAATGTAAAATAATATAATACATTGCCATATTTGCATTTAGCCTGTATATCAAGTATCCTGCCAAATGTAGGCTAATTTATTTATTTGTGAATCCACCTGTAACTAATCCAAATATGCCCATGTGACCTATCTGACTGCATACTGCCTAATACTACTACTAAAACAGTCAATTTTCTCTTCCACAAAACATAGTCTAATCAAGGATATATATATATTTTTATACTTTTATTTTTTTATTTGAAATATCTGCATTGATGGGGGCAGTAGCCAAACGTTAGGCCTACACTCGTTTTGCACTTAAGCTTGTATTCGGTGTAAACAAACAAGCATGCGTGGAAGCTTGGAGTTGTCAGTAGCGTTCTACCTTTGAATAAAATGGGAGTATTACGGGAAGCTACTTTTATGCCTGTTCGCTACAGCTATATTTACCATATTGCAGCCAATACGTCAACTGGGCTAAAAAGCATGTTAGGTTACCTTTCCTTCTCTCACTGCATTCTCAGAATCTTATCCTGTTCCTCCTATATCCGATTAATTCGGTGGATAGAAGGCGGAAGAACTAATTTCTTCAATCTTTTCATCTTGGCTGGCTAGTCTAACTTTCCGCTTTCTCTGCGCGCTCATGGATTTCATAGAAGCGACTACTACTATCGAGTCCCAACGCGAAACTGCTAACGTTGATGGGAGGTGTAGTTTTATGCTGCATTCGCGACGTGATTCTATGGTTTGCACCAGTACTGTTTCTCGATGTTGCGGTGTATTTTGTAGACAAACATTGACATGGTTAGAAGTCATTCGCACCAGTGTGCCTAAATATTTTTTTGCACTCGCACGTCATCATTTTTACTCGCATATGCGAGTGAAATGGGCGCACTGTAGAGCCCTGCATATACACATATATACAGCAAGCATACATCTACATATCCACATATATACATACAGAGACACATATATGCATGCGCACAGTACATACATCCACATATACGAAAATATAGACACGTACGCTCACATATCTATAACAGAGCATATTGACAGATCAAAGACACACAAAAAAGCATTAATGAAAACAATTACAACGGTTACTTGCTTTCAGATATGTGAACAAAGATGTCTTGAAGCGACTCAAAGATGTAATTGATCTTAAGGCCCCAGGCAGGCTATTCCAGTCAAAGGGAGCCTTGTATTTAAATCAACGCCTGCCGCTTTCTTGTGGTACTGTAAATAATAGATATTCGGTGTGCCTCAAACTATAGGTTGCTTGGTAAGGTATTAAATGTTGTTGCAGGTAGAGTGGATAACTAAGATGTATGCACTTAAAAATAAGCTGGAACCAATTAAACTGTCTCCTGGCGTTGGGTGACAGAATATTCAATGAATCATACAGGATACAGTGATGCGTCCTGTATGAACATTTCAACACAAATCTGCAAATGCTATTAAAGACAACAGTCAAAGGCTTAAGACAAGTCTCAGTGGAGTTCTGCAGTTCAGCATAGTCTATAATTGGAAATAATAATTGCTTCACAATTCTCAACCTGATCTGCTGTGTAAAACAATTATTGAAACGATACAGCATCCTTATATTACAATTCAACTTTCTTATAGTATGACTGATGTGGGTTTTATAGGAAAGTTGAGAATCAAGCCAAAAGCCCAATTATTTAAATTCATCAACTCTGCCAAGAGCGGTGCCATCTAAAAAGTTAATTGACAAGTTTGTTTGTTTAACAGTAGATCTTGTTGGGAAAAGCATACAGTATGATTTCTTTTTATTCAACAGGAGGTCATTACATTCACTGATAAAAATATTGAGCCTGATCTACTTAAAAAAGGTAAGGCAACTTTTTGCATCAGATTAATATGTAGTTAAAGCAAGGCTAGTCTTTGTATAGGTTACTTAATTTCTTGTGTGTAAGAAATGAGTTTTGTAAGTAAAGTCAATATTAATTTATCAAGTAAATTCAACTTAATCTTTCAAGTAAAGTCAACTTAGTTTTGTAAATGACTGAATCTTATTTTATGAGTAAATTCTACTTAATTAAACTAAGTTGACTTTATTTGCAAAGTTAAGTAGACTTTACTTCCAAAACTCATGTCTTACATTCAAGAAATGAAGTAGCCTATACAAAGACTAGCCTTGCATTATATACATAATCATCTGATGCAAAAAGTTGCCTTACCTTTTTTAAGTAGATCAGGCACAAAATTTTGTATCATAGATGACTCTAGTGTTTCCCACCGGATTTCTGCATGCCTTAAGGATATTTCAGCTTGGATGAAAGATCGGCACCTTCAGCTTAATCTCTCAAAAACAGAGTTTTTGGTGTTTCCAGCTAAAACAGCTATTCCCCAACAGATTAACATCCAGCTTGACTCAACTTCACTGACCCCAACTAGATCGGCACGAAACTTGGGCGTTGTAATTGATGACCGACTTAACTTCTCTGAGCATATAGCTTCTATTGCAAAATCATGTCGGTTTATGCTTTACAACATTAGGAAGATTAGACCTTATCTGACACAAGATTCCACACAACTTCTTGTTCAGACCATGGTCATCTCTAAGCTGGACTATTGTAATTCACTATTAGCTGGCTTACCCGCTTGTGTAACAAGATCATTACAGCTGATTCAAAATGCTGGAGCACGCCTGGTCTTCAATCAGCCAAAGAGGACACATGTAACTCCTCTCCTAGTTACTCTCCATGACCATTGGCTCCCTATAGTAGCCAGAATTAAATTTAAATCTCTCACTTTGGCCTATAGGACACTAACTGAACTGCTCCTAGTTATTTTAATTCAATAATCAAGCCTTACATCCCCAACCGCCCACTGCGGTCTTCTGGTGAGCGTATGTTGTGTCGACCAGTCATGAAAACTGGGTCTAATTCCAGACTCTTTTCTTCAGTGGTTCCATGTTGGTCGAATGAACTGCCCAGTGCTCTCCGTTCCTGTGGTAGTTTTGGGTCGTTTAAGAGGGGTCTAAAGACATTCCTATTCAACATATACTTAGTTGTTTAAGCGCTTATGTGTTATGGTTTATATAATGTTGTTTTATTTTAATTGGGCTGTTAATTAATTTGACATTATTGTTTATTATTGATATTCTCCTTAATGTAGTCTTAGCATGTCATTGTTTTTATATTATTGATTGAATTGACATTATTGTTTTATTATTGCCTTTCCCCTTTTTTACATTGCTTTTTATTAGGCTATTGATTGAATTGATATTATTGTGTACTACAACTATTCTCCTTACTATATTTGACCTACATTTTAATCTGTTCCCTGTTCAATTTTAAATATTATGTTGTTTTGTATTTATGTGTCGCTTTGGACAAAGGCGTCTGCTAAATCCATAACCATAACCATAACCATGTTTGGTCTACTTAAAAACTTAAGTATGTGTCATCTACAGTATGTGCAATTAGAATTTTCTTTGAGTCATTTTTTTTAAGAAGAAGAATCCCAGATTCTCTGATGTGAATGTTTTAAATTGAGAACTGGTGATCAGGACAAAACAAGACATTTTAGGTTGCAGCTTGGGCTTTGGGAAAGAGTGATCGATTTTTCACCATTTTCTTACGTTGTATGGACGAATCCACAAATCAATTTATCAAGACTATCGACAGATTAATTCATTGGTTGCAGCCCAACACTGGAAACTGAGCAACCCACATGAGTCAAACAATCTCAGATATAATTATGCATCTTAACCCAAAACAAGACTTGGAAGTCATTTAGCTCAAATAAATACATTTAATTAACAAAAGCCAAAAAAACAAATCAAAATACATTCTATTACAAACAAATCAAAATACATTCTATACACCATCTGTATAGATTTTAAGCTTGCAAACAGACCTTGAGATCATGGACTTTGGAGGACAGTTTTTGGTTTGCATCCTCTAGCTCTAGGAAGATCTTCTGAAAGACCTCAAACGTGTATTTCAGTTTATTAGGGTACCTCAGTTCCAAGGCATAGATAAGGCCCATCAGATAGGTGCAAGCATGTGCCACATCTGGGATACCAAAAAGGACTTTTGCTCCCTCGATGGCTATTCCAGCTTGCTTGGGGAGACCATCCCTGGCTTTGCTGACAACAGAGATGCCGAGGGCAAATGTAGTAATAGCTTCTTGGATGGTCGCAGCATCGTCGTCATTAAAAACCTGTGAAATACAATAACACTTATTTATTGTATAGTAATGTGAAGGATGCATAACTCTTTGTTCCCCTCTCCAAACAGATGATCAGATTGTTATGTGGTACTTTTGAGTAGTATTGTAGCTTAACAAGGGTGTCTACAGGTATCACAGAGTTCAATCAAATGCCATTTAAGGCCATTTTAAGTCAATTTGTTGGAGTAATTAAGCAATGCAGCTTAATACAGTATAAAGAGTATCATATATTTGGTTCTGTTAACTACATAATTATACAAATGGTTATACTTCAGTGTTATCAACAAACCCTAGGATATTCGTGTACATGTCACTAGATATCTGTGAGGATTTCCCATGTTTCACTACAGCATTTTTAATAATTAAATACTGAAATATTATCAGTACCACAATGGAAAAAAGTCCTGAACTTTGTGTTTTTTTTATTCTTGATTATACTTTGTGTCCTTCATGCATAGTAGTATCTTCTTTACCTGGTAGTCCTTCATTAACTCTCCAGTGTTTTCACCAAGGTAGAGTGTGAGTCCTCTGATCACAACTTCTCTTCGCGACTCAATTGTGTCGTCCTACAAAAATATGGAATGAGATTACTAATTAATACGAGAAATATGAGATTAATATAAAATATGAGATTACAGACATCAGAAAGCTACTACATACAATTAATTACTACCACACTGTTGTAAATACATGCCTCATTTAACATGTCAAGGGTCTCATCAAGTTTCTTCCCAACGGCTCCACCCTTCCTCCTGTACAGGCAACAGCTTGGGTGTGTGTTGGTCCAACTTGCACAGGAATGTGGATTGCAATAGCTTCAGTGTGATCCTGCAGAATTCCTTCCCGATCTGAGAGACCAAGAGATGTAGACAAGACATGGAGATGTAGAAACATAATGAGACAGACACACATGGGCAAGAGAAACAGAACAAAGACATGGACAAATTAATCCAAAGACCACACTGAATAAATCAGTCTGCTGGTTGCAGAACTGGTTACAAAAAGACCTTGCCTCTCATAGACTTAAGTCTTACATGTACATTTTTGGCCTTTCCTTATCTTACTAAACTTCGAGAAAGTTCTATAACATTTGATAGTTTTGACATGATATACTCGGTGTATATTAAATGTTACCTATTCCCAGGTATGATTACGTGTACCTTATATTTATTTTAAATGATGTAAAAACGGCAAACTTTCGTTACATTAAAAGGATATTGATGACAAAGGCTGCACTTTTAAGATTGACCATGGTTTAGAGGCCGTTTACACGACACCGCCGGGTGGATTTTCTCTTACCGCTTTCACACCTTTAACGACTCCGGCAAGAAAAAACCTCGCGTGTACACACAGAGGTGTAACCGGCTAAATGTGCTGTAGTGCATATGCCAGACCAGTCGATGGCGCCGCTGTGCAGAAGCTTCACGATATTTTCGCGTGACTCGCGTAGAAGAAAACATTGTTGAAACAGTTTGTTAAAGGAACACGCCACCCAATGTCAGTAGTAATATATGTTCTTACCTTAACTTTCACGAGTTGAGTCATACCTCTCCCGTGTCCGTACGTGCACTCAAACGCTCTGGTGCGCGGCTGGACTGTGTTAGCATGTTGCTATGCTAGCGGCCTTTGACGGCAACTAAGCGTAGAAGTAATCAAAAACATCCACGTTTTACCGACTTAAATACAGTTGCACGAGTAGTTGATAGAAATGCTACGGCCACGCAACGTGAAACGTGGCGATTTTCCAAGCGAATAAACCGGAGAACTACAATGTGTGGCGCAATAGCACTTGGGAGTACTTCGACCTAGCGTAGTAGTATTGTTAACACCTAATTGTAGATCCTATCCACCACAGAGTTTAGAATCCCTGCTGGATCGACCCTCAGCCTCTCCCTCCCCTCTGAGCGAGAGAGAGGCACACACACTAGAGATGCGCTGATGGGCTATTATTTCAACCATAACTGCATAGCAAAACTTATCATCCATCAGCCATCCATCAACACCAAAGTTTTTTGACCAATTTTCGAAACGGCACCCGCCCACCATCCGCTGGTTGTTTTAATGTAGGCTATATGGGTGATGCAGCGCTGCTGACATGAGGCTAGAAAGCCCTTGCCTGTTCTAGGAAGACTGATCCAATGCAGCAAATATATTAAAAGGCTAAAGTCGTACATTGGCTATGTTGTAGCCTATCCCCAGAATATCAGCAGCAAACTCAGTCTCTGTCTCGCAAAACAGTCTCCAAATAAAACGCACATCGCCCTGTTGCCTTTTCTGCCAGCTTGTGAAAATATATCGTCCAAAATGCTTGATTGCATTGCATTCTCCACATTTTTAGCTACATTTTCATGTACCACATCAGCATTTTTGTTCAGTGAATCTTTTGTAAATTGCTTTACAATTACCGTCGGGCCTATTGCCTGGCTTGCCTCAGCTTCGGTCACGTCCTTTTACAATTTTATCATTGTAATAAAAAACGCAATTTGCCACATAATTTCAACATGCTCCTGGCCTACTAATTAATGCCTATTGTACTTTATTTTTTGCAAAAAGAAAGAAATCCTTGATAAAATAACAAGTCATTCACATTATAGGCTACTTTACACACTGTTATGTCAGGGTGACTGAAAGCCTGTTCTGAAGACTCCCATTCATTTTGACTGCACGAGCGCGTCTTTTTCAGACAGACAGCGCAATTCATTTTAAAGCAATTTACAAAAGATTCACTGAACAAAAATGCTGATGTGGTACATGAAAATGTAGCTAAAAATGTGGGGAATGCAATGCAATCAAGCATTTTGGACGATATATTGTCACAAGCTGGCAGTATAGGCAACAGGCCGATGTGCGTTTTATTTGGAGACTGTTTTGCGAGACAGAGACTGAGTTTGCTGCTGATATTCTGGGGATAGGCTACAACATAGCCAATGTACGACTTTAGCCTTTTAATATATTTGCTGCATTGGATCAGTCTTCCTAGAACAGGCAAGGGCTTTCTAGCCTCACGTCAGCAGCGCTGCATCACCCATATAGCCTACATTAAAACAACCAGCGGATGGTGGGCGGGTGCCGTTTCGAAGATTGGTCAAAAAACTTTGGTGTTGATGGATGGCTGATGGATAAGTTTTGCTATGCAGTTATGGTTGAAATAATAGCCCATCAGCGCATCTCTAGTGTGTGTGCCTCTCTCTCGCTCAGAGGGGAGGGAGAGGCTGAGGGTCGATCCAGCATGGATTCTAAACTCTGTGGTGGATAGGATCGATCTACAATTAGGTGTTAACAATACTACTACGCTAGGTCGAAGTACTCCCAAGTGCTATTGCGCCACACATTGTAGTTCTCCGGTTTATTCGCTTGGAAAATCGCCACGTTTCACGTTGCGTGGCCGTAGCATTTCTATCAACTACTCGTGCAACTGTATTTAAGTCGGTAAAACGTGGATGTTTTTGATTACTTCTACGCTTAGTTGCCGTCAAAGCCCGCTAGCATAGCAACATGCTAACACAGTCCAGCCGCGCACCAGAGCGTTTGAGTGCACGTACGGACACGGGAGAGGTATGACTCAACTCGTGAAAGTTAAGGTAAGAACATATATTACTACTGACATTGGGTGGCGTGTTCCTTTAAACCAGAATGTCTAATAAGTGCTCTGATTAAGCAGTCGCATGAAATAAGGAGACTACAGACAATTCGGTTTTCAATTCAACTGTTAAACTAATAAAGTTCATTTTCAAGGTATGTGACTGCTATGTGAAATTTCAAATGCTTAGCCTACGCATTGCATTAGGTCTGAGCACCACTGGAGAAAACACTAAAATGCAGTAAGCTAATGTTTAACTAGGCTAAGCTAACGTGTGCTTCTAACTTAGCCACTAAAGGCTGATAGGCATATAAATCATGACAGGGGAAAGAAAAACATTTTAATATGATAAATAAATGGTTCGGTTTGTTTTGACAAGCAACATGTCAGGTCGAGTGCCGTGGCTGGGTTAGGGGTGGGGCTGGCTATGTCGTCATAGGATTGCCGGCTTCACACGTCTACACGGCACGGTCTAGCCGGCGGTTTCAGAAGTTCCCACTTCGGAAGCCGGTTTCAAAAGCTATCGGTTTCAGTCTCCTAAACCCCTGGCGTCGTGTACATGCAAGGCGTAACCGTTAACAAAACCCCACCGGTTTCACAAAAACCGGCGTCGTGTGCACGGCCCCTTAGTTTTCGGATCAAATGGCTTTTTGAATGGGTTCGCCACGGGCAGTTGGTTGTAGTGTTACGGTCCCTTATCACTCAAGTTTATCACTGCTAGCAGCTGGTTGGCTGTCATAGATATATACACTATGGTTATATATCTATGGTTGGCTGTGCCCATTCGTAGCGAGCCCATTTAAGAATAGCCTAGAAATCCAGACGCACCCTAGCGGCAGCAAATGTAGTTCTAATTTGGCTAATTCAAGAAGTCGTTTAACCAGAAAACTAAACCATCGTCAGTCTTAAGTGCAGCCTCCAGTATTTACACAAATGCATTTTGGCGAGGGTTTTGCTTTAGTCACACACGACTAGTAGTGCTAGGCTAAGTCCACTAGTTGAGTAAGGCCACTTGCTAACTTTAACATTCATTTTCAAATTAAACAAAAAGACTCGACTAGTTCTACTGTTCTAGAGTCTTTTAGTTTAACTTGAAGATGGAAGCTAATCTACAGTAAAATAAATATAACCAGGTATCGATACTAGGCCAACTTTATTCTTACCTTAACGTTCAGTGGACTCAATCATAAACACAGCCTCTGGAAATGCAGTGGTCTTCTGCTCTTTTCAACAGATGCGTGCCAGTTGGCGGGAGTACGGAACAACGTAAATTAAACAAGCTTTTTGTTTGTTGAGTGTTTGTACTTGAGAAGATCGACTGGGATAACTTAATAATGTATGTAAATGAAAAAACACACAATTTTATTGTAATTTGAACAAATGAAGATTAATTTCAAACAATACATTTTCATGTAAAGATACAAACTGAGATTTTTATTGTTAACTTCACAGATTTAATTTATGTTATCTACACATATTCAACACTTTTTTCAGTGTTGGAACCATTTTTGAATAATATCAAAGTCTGTCTGAAGAGTGTTCTGTATCTTAGAAATATTAGAGTCGGAATTATAGATCACTGTGTCATCAGCATATAAGTGAATAGAACAGTCTGAGCAAGCTTGTGGAAGGTCATTGATAAAGACTGAAAATAGGAGAGGCCCTAACGAAGATCCTTGAGGGACACCCTTTTCCATAATGGCAAAGGAGGATAGACTACCCTGAAAAAGGACACACTGTTGCCGAAAATGTAAATAAGAGCTAAACCAAAGAAGAGCTTGTTTAGAGAGCCCAATAGCATGAAGTCTGTCTAAAAGCATGTAGTCAGTGGCGTAACGAGCCAACACCGAGCCCATATGCAGGATTATCAAGGCGGGCCCCCCTTCTACAGCACGTAACGCAATGTAGGCTACCATGAATACGACAGGATAGGATCCTTGAGACACAGCATATAAGAGATGAGATGACTGACAAAATCAGGAGTACGTGCACCACAAAAACAAAAATACTGGTGAAGGCGCACAAGTGGCACAACACATGAAAAAACACTGCTGGTGACGGCGCACTATAGCCTAAAACATGAAAAAACACTGCTGGTTAGGCTACTATATGAAATTGCATTAATGATAAGTCATTATGTTATGCTAAATCGTTCATTTAGCCACAAACATAGCACTAGTGCATAATAGAACTGCCCGTCTGCCCTCTTTGACGGAGCTGCCCCCCTTACCAAAAAAAAAAATATATAGCCTATATAACGTAATTTTGATATTCTTAGAAAGCAAAAGTAGGCTATGTGTGAGCGCAGATAGGTGCGTCCGATGTATCAGCTGGAATAGTGATGTGAGTCGCCGAGCAGAGGTGATGGGTGTCACAGGTGAGCTACATGAAACTTTGAGAATTCAAATTCAAATTATGTTATGAAAAAACGGTGAGTATCTTAGTGTAGCAAGAAGCATATTTTTTCAATGTCATTAACGTGAACAATATTAGACAGCTAACCGTATGTTGCATTTTTGCACGCGAAAATGTATAACGAGTCTATTTGATGGTGAATACGTGAACTTTAAACCATTAAGATGGGCAATAGGTGAATAGGCAGACATCATTAGTCTATTAACCTAAAGGCTAATGAATAACTTTAGACAAGGTGCATTGCTCCTAAACTCAAACAAGTTTATTTATTACCTTGGTCCAACAAAGATCTTAACATGGACTATGCTGGGCTGTGTTAAGCTCTGAACAATGTCCGTTTTACAGTGAAAGGCCCGGTCGTGAGTGACGATTATTGCGATAGGGGCCCCGGCCGTCAATCATGTATTTCCAGTGTGATGCGGGCCCCTGATTGGTCCGGGCCCGTAAGCAACCGCGTACCCTGCTTACCGATAGTTACGCCCCTGCATGTAGTGATTAACAAGATCAAAAGCTTTGGTTAAGTCTATAAAAATCGCTCCAGTAGACATATTATCATCACGGGATGATGATACATCATTGGTGAACTTCAATAAGGCAGTTGTGGTGGAAAATTTAGGTCTGAAACCTGATTGATGTTGAGACAAAATAGAAGACGCATTAATATAATTATATAATTGATTAAATATTAGCTTTTCGAAAACTTTTGCCACGCTACTAATAATGGAAATGGGTCTATAATTGTTAAGGTCAAATGGATCACCTCCCTTATGGATTGGGGTTACCCTGGCACATTTCCATCTTAATGGGACCTCACCAGTGGTTAAAGATTGGTTAAATAAATCAGATAGTGGATATGACAATATATCATCGGCGACCTTGATGAACTTGGTTTCCAGACCATCTAGTCTCCTAATATTTAAATGAATTACATGTAAACCTTTACCCATAATTAACTAGCTGTTTTAGTAAAGTAGAGGGATAGGAGGTGGAGGGATGAGGCAGGGAGCAACATACAGACACACGCACGCTCGCATGCACGCACGCACGCACGCACACACACACACACACGCACGCACGCACACACACACGCACGCACGCACGCACACGCACGCACACACACAACCACAGTTATTTGTCCAGGAGCATAAACTAGAGGCTATTCAGGTGTTGCCTGCCTAAATTCAATAAATGGGAAACATAAAGTCATTGTGCTAATGATTACATTTACTTTGTAAAGCAAATAAGATATTTACAACCATCAGAGCCGGACAGTAACAGAGTACATTTACTTGAGTACAGTACTTGAGTACAATTTTGAGGGATCTGTACTTTACTCGAGTATCATTTTTGAGGGGTACTCATGACTTTACTCAAGTACATTTGAGGGGCAAATATTGTACTCTTTACTCCACTACATTTCTACCCATAACCGTGAGTACCCGTTACTTCTTCTAAAAAAAGGAAAAAAGAAAAACCTCGGAAACCCTCAATTTGTTGTTTCCCTCTCAAACGTGATTGGATTGTGCAAGCGCCACTGATTGGGATAGCCTATCAGCAATCACCTTCAGCTTTCCGCCAAAGTCAACTCTATGGTCAGATTTAGATAAGAGATGAAACCATGGACGAAACAATGGATGAAGACGCAGCAGGTCTATCCCGGGAATGTGCCAACCTGTGGCTCCACCTCGCTAGACTATTTCAATTTTCTGAACAAGTTAATGATAGTTTTCACTTCAAGTGTTTGAATTACAAAAATAGTATTTTGTATTTTAAATACATGTATTAGAAATACTGCCCATCCCTTGCAACATGGTAAAAAGATGAAAATGACTTGATTTTACTTTCAATTCCTTTTACGTTCTCCAAGGTATTAACATTAACATTTTTCATAACTCCATGTAGGACGTTTCTGTAAATGTGAGCACTGTGGCAGTAGTAATGCAATATTTAGAAAATGTAGGCTACTCTTGTACTCTTGATACTCAAGTACTTTTAAAAACAAGTACTTTAGTACTTTTACTTAAGTAGACATCTGACTGTTGTACTTTTACTTGTACTTGAGTCAAATTTAGCAAAGGGTATCTGTACTTTTACTCAAGTAATGAAGTTGTGTACTCTGTCCGCCTCTGACAACCATACTATAATGGTATTAAGTCTAAATGAAATACGCCAGCATCATCATTGATTATTGAAGGTTGACCACCATTCACACTGGCAAATTCACTTTAGGTATTTAGACTATGGTAATATGGTCAAATAAGTTAACATAAAGCACAAAGTGATTAGGTACTGTAAGTGTAGGCCTAAATGAACAAATAGCAGACAAGAGAAATTAGATTTCACTGGCTTCTCAGCCATAAAGAGAAGCTGCATTAGGCTACTCCCAACATCTTTAGAGTTATACCAGCCTCTTAGAAGATGTTATTCTAAGACATCACCTGAAATGAGACAACTCCATATAGCAGATTCTGTGACCTTTTATGACACCTTTTCACACAGGGCAATGTAGGTTTGGATTTTACCCCCTTAAAAGGTGCTCTAAGCGATGTCATGCGTTTTTAGGCTAAAACATTTTTTGTCACTTACAACAAACATCACCCCACCATCCGCTAGCTGCCTGTATCCTGAATCACTGTAAAAAAACACAGAACAAACCTTGCCCATAAAAACATAACAAACTGTTCCAGCAAATCATTGACGAGATGTACTTTTAGGAGAGTTTCAGTTGCACAGAGGGAGAGGAGGAAGTAGCGAGCTAGCTTTCTGTTTTGTTTGAACGTCAACAGAAGTGACGTTACCCACAATCACTTAGAGCAACTTTAATAATAAAAACCTTCATTTAATAACTGCACTTTGTGTTTACTTGTGTCATCTTTGTCTTTGTTTGTCACACCTACATGTTTGATCTGAAATAAAAAATCAGAAAGGTGGCAAACACTTTTTTCACACCACTATATATATATAAAAAAAAACATCAAAAGTCATGGCTTCAGGCTGCAGTTTTATTTTACCGGTGTACCAAGCCAAACATGGTGGACAAGACCACAGCTGAGAAACGTGGAAGTGCAGAGGCACACACACACGGACACACACTGCTTACACAGAGAGAGAACACACACACACACACACACACAGATCCCTAATGAGAGAAAGCTGCTGTGTGAGTCTAGTGAGGCAGTACGGAGTTGAATTCTGATGAGAAATAAATAGTCTTTTAGCAGAAAAGAACACAGAAGGAGCTGAAAAATAAATGTATTTGGTTTACAGGAAGACCTCAGGAGAGATGGAGAGAGAGAGAGATTTGCTGTACCTGTGTTCTCTTGTACTGTATGCCTCTATGATCTCCTGTCTACAGATCAAACAAGGTCTCTCCAGAGGGGAAATATATTTCAAGTGAACACCATTAGGCGGGGATCACATTAGCCAGCGGCAAGCGGCAGGTTTGCTATTGTTCTCTATAGTTCGGCAGCGGAACGGTGGCAATGCTGGCGTAACACTAGCATTGAACAAGCTCTGAAGGTAGAAGCTTTGTGTTACACTTGCCGCTGCCGCTGGTTAATGTGATCCCCGCCTAAAGGTGAAACTCTATCAGTAGCGTTTGGTAGTGGTGACTCGGCTGACTCGTTTGGCGATTATAAAGGTGATCATGATACGCGGTGGCTCTTTGCGTCTTCTGTCTCCTGGGCAATGTGACGTGACGTGACGTGGCGTGATGCGTCTCTACTCCGCCCCCTGGCCTCCGCCCGTCTGCTCGTCACCCTTCTTCTTGTGTCCCGACACGATGTCATCGATGCGCAGGAGCAGGATAGCCGTCTGCATTCCAGAGGGAGAGACGGAGGGATAGAGAGAAAGAGAGATGGAGAGAGAGAGAGAGAAAGGAAGAGTGTGGGGGGTGGGGTGAGTATCTTTTGTCTACAGTCCCATGATCTTAAAGGGTATGAGACTAAAAGAAAAGCTTCGCTTCATTGCAGTGTCTGTAAACGTCTCCCCTCTAGTCTTAAACTCCTTCCACTCACTCCCTTCTAGTCCCTTCACTCCCTTAAACACCTCACCTCCTCTAATCTTAAACTTGTTTGACACACCTCCTCTAATCTTAAACTTGTTTTATTCACCTCCTCTAATCTTAAACTTGTTTATTCATCTCCTCTAATCTTAAACTTGTTTCACACACCTCCTCTAATCCTAATCTTGTTCCTTGTGTTCTTAACCCCCCCCCCCCCTCTCACCTCCTCTAATCTTAATCTTGTTCCTCGCACTCTTAACCCCTCTCTCACCTCCTTTAATCTTAAACTTGCTTCTCTCACCTTCTCTAGTCTTAAACTTGTTTTATGCACCTCCTCTAATCTTACACTTGTTTCACACACCTCCCCTAATCTTAATCTTGTTCCTCACACACCTCCTCTAATCTTAATCTTGTTCCTCACACTCTTAACCCCCCTCTCTCACCTCCTCTAATCTTAATCTTGTTCCTCACACACCTCCTCTAATCTTAAACTTGTTCCTCACGCTCCCCTCTAATCTTAATCTTGTTCCTCACACTCTTAACCTCGCTCTCTCACCACCACTAATCTTAATCTTGTTCCTCACACACCTCCTCTAATCTTAATCTTGCTCCTCGTGCTCTTAACCCGGCTCTCTCACCTCCTCTAATCTTAATCCTCGTGCTCTTAACCCGGCTCTCTCACCTCCTCTAATCTTAATCCTCGTGCTCTTAACCCGGCTCTCTCACCTCCACTGCAGTCTTGTAGGTCTGGGCCTTGACGGCCAGCGGTTCCCAGATGCCCAGTGCTGCCATGTCTGCCAGGGTGCCCGTCTCCCCGTTCACCCCCCACGCAGAGTTCTTCTCCTGGCTGTGCTTCGCCTGCAGGACACACACACACACACACACACAAACACACGCGCACACGCACACACACAGGGGTTTACACACATGCAAATAAATATACATATTTATACACATACAAATATTTATACACATACAAATCAATATACACATATAATCAATACACAGACATTCTGAAAATACTCACACCCACCCAAACATACACAGACACACACACACACACACACACACACACTCTTGTGAGGTGTGTCTACAGATGGTGTTAGATCCACAGTTCTGGATGAGTGTGGGCGGTGTGCGTGGCTGGCACGCACACACACACACACACACACACACACACACTCTTACCCTGAGGGAGGTGAGAGTGCGGATGGTGCTGGATCCGCAGTTCTGGATGAGCGTGCGGGGCACGACCTCGAGGGCCTGTGCGGCGGCTCGGTACGGCCACTGCTCCACGCCGGTCAGCGAACGCGAGCGCTCCGTCAGCCGCTGGGACACGGCCATCTCAACAGCGCCCCCTCCAGGCAGCAGGCACGGGTCCAGCAGCACGTTACGGCACACCTGCATGGCGTCCTGCAGATTACGCTCCACCTCCTGCAACACACACACACACATAGAGGGAGAGTCAAACACACACACACACATAGAGGGAGAGTCAAACACACACACACATAAATGGAAGAGGAGAGTCAAACACACACAGGAGGAGAGTTTCATACACACACAGACACACACACAGAGAAGGAAAAGTCAAACATACACAGAGAAATGGATAATCACACACACACACACAGAGAAAAGGAGAGTCAAACACACACACACACACACCAGGGCTCGACATTAGTGGTTGCCCAGTTGCTCCTGGCTACCAAATTGTTACAGATGGCAACCAAAACCTCAGGCTACCACTATTAAAAGTTAACGTTGAGCCCTCACACACACACACACACACACACACACACACACATACTGTACATGGAGAAGAAGAGTGAAAATTGGAGTCTCAGCTCTCTCTCTGTCTCACACACACACACACACTGTACACAGAAAAGGAGAGTGAAACACACACACAAGGAGGAGAGTGAATATTGGAGAGAGTCATCTCTCTCTCTCACACACACACACACACACACACACAGCGTACCGCCAGGATCTCCTTGCTGGCTCCCCTCAGGAGGATGGTGCACACACACACACACACACACAGCATACCACCAGGATCTCCTTGCTGGCTCCCCTCAGGAGGATGGTGCACACACACACACACAGCATACCGCCAGGATCTCCTTGCTGGCTCCCCTCAGGAGGATGGTGCAGGCTTTGGGCTCTTTGCACTCGGTGACGAAGGTGAAGTACTCGTCTCCGATCTTCTTCACCTCAAACAGACCGGCGCCCGTGCCCACATAGTCCTCACGCAACTCGTCCGTCCGGCTCGCTATACGAGCACCGCACGCCCTGAGAGAGGGAGGAAGGAACGGGGGAGAGAGAGAGGAACGAGGGAGAGAGGGGAATGGGGGAGAGAGAGAGGAAAGAGGGAGAGAGAGAGAGGAAGGAACGAGGGAGAGAGAGAGGAACGGGGGAAGGAATGGGGGAGAGATAGGGAGGAACGAGGGAGAGAGAGAGAGGAACGGGGGAGAGAGAGAGGAAGGAACAAGGGAGAGAGAGAGAGGAACGGGGGAGAGGGAGGGAGGAAGGAACGAGGGAGAGGGAGGGAGAGAGGAAGGAATGGGGGAGAGAGAGAGGAACGGGGGAGAGAGAGGGAGGAACAGGGGAGAGAGAGAGAGGAACGGGAGAGAGAGAGGAACGAGGGAGAGAGAGAGAGGAACGGGAGAGAGAGAGAGAGGAACGGGAGAGAGAGAGAGGAACGAGGGAGAGAGAGAGAGGAACGGGGGAGAGAGAGGAACAGGGGAGAGAGGGAGGAAGGAACGAGGGAGAGAGAGAGGAACGGGGGAGAGAGAGGGAGGAACGGGGGAGAGAGAGAGGAACGGGAGAGAGAGAGAGGAACGAGGGAGAGAGGGAGGAAGGAACGGGGGAGAGAGAGAGAGGAACGGGAGAGAGAGAGAGGAACGAGGGAGAGAGAGAGAGGAACGGGAGAGAGAGAGAGGAACGGGAGAGAGAGAGAGGAACGGGAGAGAGAGAGAGGAACGGGAGAGAGAGAGGAACGGGAGAGAGAGAGAGGAACGGGAGAGAGAGAGAGAGGTCGCCATAAGGAAAAAAGAGAGAGAGCGTAGCCCAGCATAGTGCGCAACTAGGACTTCAAGATGGCCTCACCTGCACCGTGACTAGGGTTGCAAAGGGGCGGAAAATTTCCGGTAAATTTCCGGAAACTTACCATTGGAAGTTAAGATGGGGAATTTTGGAAATATTCCAAATTGGAAACTTTAATGGAATTAAAGGAAATTATGGGAATTAATTGGAATTTACTGGAATTAACTGGGAATTTTGGGTAATTCATTCAAACTGTTTTATATATAACCATTAACATTTTGTTTCGTAATAAGCAATATGATTTGAATGTTCGTATTTGCTAGCGGGAATCCCATTCTCTGCCTATTGTTTACTAGCATGCTAAACTAGCAACACTGAACTGCCCAAGATACACCACACCACTGAACAACAAAATCCGATTTGTTGGAACCTTTTTTTCCCATGCACATGAACGCACCATAGGTTTCCTTTATGTCTAGCCTATGCTGATTGCTGTGTGCATGTAATTGACTGATGTGCAGGGTAGAAATTCGACTGAAATTGCATTAAATCAGGTTGAAAATATATGTCTTGTCTCCACCGTGGGATAGTGAGAAACGTAATTTCGATCTCTTTGTATGTCTGGAACATGTGAAGAAATTGACAATAAAGCTGACTTTGACTTTGACTTTGACTTTGTTGTTTTAACTAATATTATGCTCAAGATGGGGTTTTGTCCACTACATTTAAGTTTCCTGTTATAGACTAACTTGCCATATTAAAAATTCCCAGTTTATTCCCATTAATTCCCGTTTATTCCTGTTAATTCCCATATATTCCCGTTAATTCCCATGGAAAGTTTCCAACTTTGAAAATTCCCGGAATTTTGCAACCCTAACCGGGACCATGTGACCATGCGGCGACTACGAGACTCACCTGGCGATGCGGTGGTTGTCGGTCTTCCTAATGCGGCGGATGGCTGTGATGTTGGCCTTCATGAGGTAATGCTGAGCCAGGTCTGAAACAGACAACAACAGACCAGGCCAGACAAGTCACAGACAGCAACAGACGTGAGTGTGTGTCAGATATCTAATATTCCCTTCTCTGTGGACACCAGTGGTGCGTTCAAGGTCCATGTTTTTTCTGAACAGTTCAATTTGAACGATTTGGAGTAAACATTCCATTTCACCATGAACCCTCCGTCCAGCTTCCTCACATGTTCCCAGAGAGCTGAAACACAACTACTGCTGCAAATGTGTGACTACATTTGGGACTTTTAACTCACTTCTGGGCAGGTCTGGTAAGCCTGATGATGTAAAAGACAGAAAGAGACAGTGTGTGTGTGTGTGTTACCTGATGCTTCCTTCTTTGTGAACACTAGGTCGGGCTTAACCCTGATTATGTCAGTGTGTGTGTGTGTGTGTGTGTGTGTGTGTTAGCTGATACTCCCTTCTCTGTAAACACCAGGTCGGGCTTAACTCTAATGGTGTCAGTATGTGTGTGTCAGTATGTGTGTGTGTGTGTGAGTGAGTGTGTGTGTGTGTGTACCTGATACTCCCTTCTCTGTGAACACCAGGTCGGGCTTCACCCTGATGATGTCTTCACAGATCTGCTGGATGTACTCTTCCTCCATCTCCAGGATGCGGGTGAAGTCTTCCTCACGTGTGATCTCAATGTCCGTCTGCACACAGACACCAGCACACACACACACGTGTCTCAGTCCTTCCATCTTCAGTATGTTGCAGTGGGTATTAAAGCCCGGTTATACTCGACGCACCCGACCTGTAGCGCGACAATGTGACGTCACAGAAGCGCCGTAACCATTTATACTCGCGCGTCGTGGTCACGACACTAGTTGCAATATTCTCCTGAACAGAGGTGTCGCTGTTGTGAAAAGACTAACGTTAACTACTTACACAGCAGAAGAAGCTGCAGTAAGAAACACCAGTAGCTAGCCTCTGTGATGGTACTTCAGACTTTGGTTGCTACTATTCACAACTACCATCATCATTATCATGTAGTTTCCAAGGTGTGTGCACAGGTAGATAAATAGATAGATAGATGGATATATAGATAGGTACTTTATCCTCCCGAGGGAAATTTTAATAATTTAAACAGTTTAGTTAGCTGGCTAGCTAGCTAGCAGCTGGCTGAGTTTGTGTAATTTCCTGAAGTGGAAAGAGATTTTGTTCAGGCCTTAATAGATATCCTTTATTTGAAAATAAATCGTTTCTATTCTTTCCTCTTAATTCCATGTGTTGCAACTCTCACTGGTAACTTTGTTAACTTATCCAGCAAACTATTAAAAATTCACGACTGTAACAAAACACTGCAACTGGCTTGCCCTCGAACTAGTCCATCTTCCTGTTTCCGCCTTGTCGCGCTCGTCTGTAAAAAAATGAGTGGTGCGCTACCGTGTGCTACACGGCCCAAACCCTGGCGCGCCAGAGAGATCTACGTCATTTTGACGTCACATTGTCACGCTACCGGTCCGGTGCGGCGAGTATAACCGGGCCCTTAGTGTGTGTGTAGTACCTGGCTCTCTCCCTTCTTGTACTCCAGAGAGCAGTCTAGCAGCACGATGCGTGGGTTCTCAATCAGTCTGCGCATGCGGGGGTGTGTCACATCCTTGTTCACCATCACACCGTTCAACACACACGAGTCCTCGATTATGCCACCTGGAACCTAACAACCACACACCCCACACACACACACACAAACACACACTTTACATTTGAGTTCTTATGCAAACACTCACTGTCAGTGCCACACTACACACACATGTGTAACCACAGCATGGCAGTCTGTCTGGGGACCTTCAGACGCTGCAGCTGCTGTGTGTGTGTGTGTGTGAGTGTGTGTGTGGGTGTGTGTGCGTGCGCGTGTTTATGCGTGTGTGTGAGTGTGTGTGTGTGTGTATGAGTGTGTTTGTGTGTGTTTATGCGTGTGTGTGAGTGTGTGTGTGAGTGTATGAGTGTGTTTGTGTGTGTTTATGTGTGTGTGTGTATGAGTGTGTATGAGTGTGTATGAGTGTGTTTGTGTGTGTGTGTGTGTGTGTGTGTAATCCGCTTTGGGAGAGCCGTACCTTCTCCACCTTGGCGTACTTCTTGATGTCGATCTCCTTGCGGCCGTTGGCCTCGGTCTCCACGGTGCGCACGGCGTCCAGGGCAATGCTGCAGGCCAGGCCAGACCAGCGGCTCAAGGCCTTAGTGTTGATGGCAGAGTTAATGATCTGCAGCATCATCTTCCTGTCATTCACATCTACAGGAGTGCTGCAGGGAGAGGGAGAGAGAGTGAGAGAGGATAGAGAGAGGTAGTTTGTGTGGAGTGTGTGTGTGTGTGTGTGAGTGTGGTGTTTGAGTGTGTGTGAGTGAGAGTGTGTGTGAGTGAGTGAGTGAGTGTGTGTGTGTGAGAGTGTGGTGTGTGGTGTATGTGTGTGTGTGTGTGTGTGTGTGTGTGTGTGAGTGTGTGTGTTGTACCTGATATCCTTGAGTGTGTTGAGCATGTCCTCCAGTGCCTGTCGGTAAGCACTGATTACAACTGTAGGGTGAATCTGCTGTTCCAGAAACTGCTCCGACACAGCCAACATTTCACCAGCTACACACACACACACACACATACACACACACACAAGAGGAAGAGTTGGATTAATCCAGACACAACATGAGGAGATAATACATAATCTATCCAAATCTACACACACACACACACACACACAGCTGGACAGCTGAGTAAACGTTGTGGTTTCTGACCCAGAATGATGACGGACATGGTACCCATCCCCGACCTCCGCATCCTATGTATATATTCTACCCTAATCCACACACAAACACAGACACTGTGCTGGAAAGCTATGTACATATTCTACCCTAATCCACACATACACACACACACACACACACACACAGTGCTGGAAAGCTATGTACATATTCTACCCTAATCCACACATACACACACAGACACACACACACACACACACACACACACACACAGTGCTGGAAAGCTATGTGCATATTCTGACCCAGGATGATGACGGACGTGGTTCCGTCTCCCACCTCCTCGTCCTGCGTACGACTGATCTCGATCATGGACTTGGCTGCAGGGTGCTGCACCTGGATCTGTGGGAGACACACACACACACACACACACAGTTTGCTCAAATCTAGCACTCTGGGACACTGATCTCACTTATACACTCAGTTCAGAGCTGACATACTCTTTCTCTACTACACAAAGACACACAGTCATGGTCTCTCTGTATACTACACACACACACACATGCACACACACACACACATGCACACACACACACACACACACACACATGCACACACACACACACACACAACTCAAAGTTGACACATGCTCTCCCTCTCTCTTCTACACACACACACACACACACAGACATGTTGTGCTAAAAGCTGAAACACTCTCTTTGTTTCTACTACACACACCCACACACAGCTGAAAGCTGAGGCTCGTGGGCTGTTCTCAACCCTGCGGTCTGGAGGAGATGTAAAATACGCACACACACACACACACACTCACGGTTCAGGCAGAAGCTAATACTGGTACACTGATCTCACTTATACACTCAAAGCTCTCAACAGTCTCTCTCTACAGCACACACACACACACACACACACACACACACACACACACACACACACACAGCCCTGGGGTCTGGTGGAGACGTCATATGTCCCCCGGCTCTTACCTCTCTAAGGATGGCGTTGCCATCGTTGGTCATCACGATCCCACCCATGGGATCCAGCAGCATCTGTGTGTGAACACCGACACGACAAAATGAAGACACACACACACACACATTATGGCGCTATATCTATGGCGCTATAATCTACAACCGAATGGAACTGAACTTCCTCTCACCTTCATCATGGCCCTCGGTCCGAGACATGTTCTGATGACATCAGCGATGGTCTGGAGAGAAAGGGAGAGGGTCAACACACACACACACACACTCACAGACAACAGACTCAAAACTGTACTGCTGTGGGGTCAACAGTCTAACCCACCCCGCCCGTCCCGACAGCAGACCCCATGCTTAGGGAGGTCCCTTAATTCCCCATGCCTACAGCCCCCTCACCTTGGCTGCGCTGATGTTGCCTGTCTGCACCTTACGGCCAGACTCTCTCTTGATGTTCTGGTCTGGAAGAGGAACACAGAGGGATTCATAGTTTATATAGCATCAATGACACATCACATGATCACATGATCCTCATCACACTCAAAGCCATCTGATTGTGGGCAATTATACCCACATTTGTAACATTCCTAAACTATCTAGGCCAAGGAACGGCTGCACACATATCCCACTGCAGTCATTAAGTGCAAACATTTTGAGAAAAGATAATCAATCGGATGGTCACGGCATTCTGACAGCCTGCGCCTTGTATCCTAGGAACTGGGCGTTGCTCCGTCGGTTCAACAACTGACATCACAGTGCAGTCTGGAAAACGTTACACCACAACTGAACGCCTTTCCTGTATCAGTCCTTTACCGTTACCGTTACGCGCAAAGACCATTGTGATATGACCTATTTTTTTACAGTTTATGAATATGACAGACATTTAACGTTAACTGTCTTCCTTTGTCATACCTCATATGACCACATGCTTGTAGTAGCTAGCGAGCTAGCACTAGCTAGCACTGCAGCCCGGGTACAATTACGGCACTGTTATTTAACAACAAAGCCCCCGGCCGTACCCTAACAGAAACCATTTTAATAACACAGACTTTGGAGAAATGATTTCGAACTCACTCAGAACTAGGACCTGTCCTCCACCCAACATTTTAATCGACTCGTGGTCTCACACAGGCAGGTTTCGGCACCGGCAGACTAAAAGGAGGAGACAGTGTACAGGAGGCGGGACGTGAAGCCCTCAAACCAATCATATTCGAGGCAGAGTGACATCGCCTGATATAAGCCTATCAGCAAAAGGGAACTAGACAGCTTTGCCATGGGAACAGACAGTTGACAGTGACAATCATGGCCATATATGCCCATGCGTTGGTAGAAATAGCCAAGCCTGTATGTTAATGGAGTCAAAAAGATGTACCCAACTATTATCAATTATTCACTCTCACATGAAAGACATGTACACATTGGATATTTAAGTAGCTATTTTTTAATAAACCATGCCAGCATTTCTTTTGGAATGAGAAATAGGAACATGACAAATGATACGAGGTAAATCCCATTCCTAAATACAAAAAAACGTGGTTTATTACACAAAATTTACATATCACAGTATTATGAATAAATAAGGCTTTAAAATATTATAACAAAATGGCAATTGCTGGAAAATCCAGTCATTTTTCTCAAATCAGGCTTCTTGAACAATACCCATAAATATCTATAAATAACTAAATAAATAAATAACAAGCAGCTCATCACTCTGTAAGAACATCCAAAAGGGAAACTCTGGATGTTTCCAGATATTCAAACAATTCAATAAAAAGAACACAAAATCCCTTCAGAGCTTTGCTGGGCCATCAAATCCAACAGCTGACGGAAACACACCGTGTCGTCAGATCCAACAGGTGATGCGGTCACACACCGCGCCGTCAGATCCTACAGGCGATGCGGTCAAGGTATGGGCCGTTGGATCCGACAGGTGATGTGGTTGCGGGCAGTTGGATCCGACAGGTGATGTGGTTACGGGCAGATGGATCCGACAGGTGATGTGGTTGCGGGCCCTTGGATCCGACAGGTGATGTGGTTGCGGGCAGTGTGGCCTACAGGTGATGTGGTTGCGGGCAGTGTGGCCTACTGGGCTGTTCTCAGTGCAGTGACGGTCTACAGAGCGACATCGTTACAGTAAGCAGCGGGATGTGATGGAGGCCTGTCCCTTACGGCGCAGTGCAGAGGCAGAGGAGAGGGGGAGACAGCGCAGAGCTCTTTCTCTAAAGAAACATGACCACATAACTCCTGTCAGTGGCATACACAGATGAGTCTTCAGAAACCAGGAATCCATATGAACCTGACTGTCTTTTAAAAAATGCTTCAATCCTAATAGCATTACAAGGTTACTAAAATTGCCCCATGGTATTGTTGGGAACTTCAGCAAACCAGAAAGGGGCAAACCCTGGTCCTCAGGGCAGAACCAGCCTCCAGGGTGGACATGGATTGGATGGGCCGCCATCTCCTCCCCCTCATCATCATCCTCCTCATCATCAGCAGCTCCTGGGAGCCTGAGTGAGGCTTCTTAATTTCAGCTAAATCCCACAGTGCTTAACAGAACAGTCAAGTAAATATTGGTAGTGTTATATACAGTAGACAAAAAGCAAACCAACTAACCAAACAAACAAACAAAAAATATATAACA